>NW_020897761.1:3999919-4118103 GCF_003984885.1 Neopelma chrysocephalum | reverse complement strand
CATGGCTGTGCCCGCCGGCCTGGCGCGCGCCCACCGGGCCGCCGCCGCCGCCCCGCCCCGCCCGCGGGGGGGCGCGTCACAGGGGGCGGGGCCGTCCGCAAAGGAGGCGGGGCTACAGGGGATGGGTGCGACTTCCGTATAGGCGGTTCTCCTGGGCGGGGAGGGGCGTCATGGGTGAGGGGCGTGGCCAGACATAAGGAGGCGTGTCTATGGTGAGGGGGCGTGGCCAGCACCGAGAGGGCGTGTCTATTGCGATGAGGCGTGGCCAGCGTTCAGGGGCGTGGCCAATGCGAAGAGGGCGTGTCCGCGCCGATGGGGCCGTGCCTGTGATTATGGGGCGCGGTCACCGCTGAGGGGGCGTGGCCATCCCTTTTTGAGGTGTGGCCATCACAGAGGGGGCGTATCCATCACTGTAGCCGTGGCTCCGCCCCCCCGACCGGGCGGAAGTGGCGGGTCGGCCGCTGGAGCACGCCGGAAGTGGCGGTGTCGGTTTCCGGCGGCTCCGTGGCAGGGCGGGCGGCGGGCGCGGCCATGGTGCTGCTCACGATGATCGCCCGCGTGGCGGACGGGCTCCCCCTGGCCGCCTCCATGCAGGAGGACGAGCAGGTGCGGCCGGCGAGGCGCGGGTGGAGTGGGGCCGGCGTGTCGGTGGGGAGCGGGCGGGGGGCGCGGCCCGGCGGGACCGGCGCGGCCCCTTCTCGCAGTGGGGCGGCTCCGGCACAAGCGTTTCCCGGCGGCGGCGGTGGTGGTGGTGGTGGTGGGAGAGGGAGAGCGAGAGCGAGAGCCGCTGTGGTGCTGTCGGGCGGAGCCCCCGCAGTCCCCCCGCGGTGTCTCTCCGGTCTTGACCGCCCCAACAGCCCGTCCCTCCTCCCCTCCCTCCTCAGTCAGGCCGCGACCTGCAGCAGTACCAGAGCCAAGCGAAGCAGCTCTTCCGCAAGCTGAACGAGCAGTCCCCGACGAGATGCACCCTGGAGGCGGGAGCCATGGCTTTCCAGTGAGTGCCGGGCGGGGACGTGGGGAAAAGGGGATTCTCCGCCGTGGGAATGAGTGAAGGCTCTTCCGGCTCGGGGTGAGGATTTGTTGGGAACTGGGCTGCCTGAAGGAGTTGCCTTACCTGCCTGCCCTGCCAGCTGAGCTGCTCGAAGGGCAGAGTGTGTAAGTTGTCACTGCTTGGCACAGGTGTCTGGCACTTGATTTTCAGCCAGGTTCATGGTTCTGCCTTTGCTGAAGACAATACAGGTTCTGTTCCCTTCAAGGTTTTTCTGTTTGTTTGCACTCTCTACTATACCTTCACTGCTTCTCCTGTACCTCCCGTGTCTTGTCTTTAAAGAGAGATGTCCTTGGTAAAACCAGTCTGGCGGTGCCACTGTGAGCTCCTCTTGCACAGGATTTTCCTCTCTGTGTTCCCTGAGATTGCATCTTTTCATGCATTAGCTTCATATATTAGAAGCACATGGAGCATCTCCGAGCTTTTTTATTATTATTTCCCTATTATCTGACAGGATTCTTTCTCTCGTCTTGTAGATTCAGCCTTGTTGTTGATTCTCCAGTAGCACTCTAGCAAGGGAGCTTGGATATGAAATAAGGAAAGCACACAGGCAGTGCAGGTCAGATGTCCTGATTGCTTAATCAATAGCAAGGGAGGTGGACAGGCAAGTGAACAGGGGAAGAATTGGCAGTCAGTGAAAGGCAGGAGAGCTTGTGTGTGATAAAGCAAATGCTTCTTTCTGTGATGTGTCATTACCTGGCAGAATAAAGCTTGAGAAAGTCAAGCTGTCAAGAATCAGAATTCTGCCATTAGCAGGAATAACTGCTACAAGTCTCTGAGATCAGGTTCCACGTGATGCACCAAGGCAGAGTTGTGCAGTTTGGGCAGCAATATGCCAAGATTTCCTGCACTTTGCACCACTTCTGCTACACTGCCAGCAGCAGGATCCCTCTCAATTCCCAGGGGATTTCTGGTGACTGGGTGTAGGTTTATGGCTGGGTGAGG
Organism: Neopelma chrysocephalum; assembly: GCF_003984885.1. Classification (NCBI taxonomy): domain Eukaryota; kingdom Metazoa; phylum Chordata; class Aves; order Passeriformes; family Pipridae; genus Neopelma; species Neopelma chrysocephalum. The sequence goes on along the minus strand of NW_020897761.1, from coordinate 4,116,110 downwards.
GGGAGGGAGCCTTTTAATGCAGGACAAGGTTGATTTTAGGTCTGTGCTTCTATAACAAGCAAATTTCCCACCCTGTCCCTTTCTTCAGAGATTTGGCAACATGAAAAGATGGGAACAGGAGTTTTTTGGAAGGGCAATCTTTGGCAAAAGCCATGAGGTTTTAGGGCTACTTTTGTAGTGGTTGGCTTACATATAGTGACCATGACAAGATTTAAAAAAATGTTTTCTCTTGGCTTCTGGTTGCCTTTGATAGGGACTTATGGTTGTCATAGGACGGCCCTGATTAGTCTGGCCATCCCTATCTCCTGTTGCAGAATGAACTGCAAAGTGCTGCTCTGCATCGTCTTCTTTCTACACATTAAAACTTTATAGAATTTAAAAACTCTGACTTTTAAGTGTTTCCTTGGCACTGCATGGGTGTAGCTCAGACTGGCAGTGAAGCCTTGAGAAAGAGCCTGTGTAGATCCCAGTAAATCCCTTCTTGAGTTACTTCCATGATGCAAGCAGAGCGATGTCTGGTGAGGTGGCAACGTGTGCCCAGGAAATCAAAGCCTATTAACGGTGGCTGTAATGTCACCACTTCTGATGGGGAGGGAGGGCTTGGGCAGGCTCCTGTTTTGACAGCTGTCCCAAAGGAACAGCTGGGTTACCTGGCTGGCAGGCAACCAGGGAGAGGAGTGTTCCTCCTTCTGAGTTGAGTTAGTCCCTAGACAGGTTCTACTGCCAACCGACAGCTGCTGCTGCAGAGCACTCGCTGCTGCCTCCTTTCAGGTGGGATGTTATGGCAGGACCTGTGTGAGAAGAATACTTTCAGGTCAGAAATCCCTCTGTAGAGGGAGGGGAGGTAATGGGGGAATTTGAGATGTAGTCTAAAATAACGCTGACTGACGACCACGCTGTTTGTTAGCGCAGCTCACCAATTTTTTTCTGCCAAATCAGAGCTCTGGCTGCTGAGGGCAGCACAAACCTGGACAGAGCATTTCGTGGTGTGAGTTAGCAGTGTGGCTAAGGATATTGCTGAATTTGCTGAGGTGGTGGTATTGAACATTTTTAGCTTGCATCAATTCAGAGAAGAGCCAAACCTTGCTGAAATGTGTAGCTTAAACTATGACCACTAAGATGATTTCTGCCTAGGCTTTGGCTCCAAGAGCTGTGTCACCCTTTCAGCTGCAGCACTGGGGGCACATGACTATGCAGGTACAAGAACACTGATGGTGTTTCCTGTGCTGTCAGTCAGCAGGTGACCTTTGGCTGATGAATGGCTGAAGTGGCTCTTACCTGTCATGTTGAAAGCGACCCTTGGCCTTTGCCACTGTTACCAGGATGAAGTTTTTCTCTCTCCAGATATCCCAGATGATTATGAGAAACCTGCTGGCTGTACTCAGTGTGCAGGAATCCAGAGTGCAGGAGTTAACAGTGGCAAATGGCACCGTCTGCCCCTCGTGTGAGGATGTGCTAAGCAGGTGCTGTGCTGAAGCTCAGAGATGCACACATTGTGTAAAACTGAGAAGCCCAGCTGTGCGAAACTCTGCTCTGAGGTTGACAAAATCGTCTGAAACTGGGGCAGAGTGAGGTGAGCTCACTCTCTGTGGTGCTGACTGATCAATTTTAAATCCAACACATTGAATACCACATGAGGGAAAAGCAAGTGGGAAATACAGCTGAAGAGCTCCAGGCAGGACCAGCTGGCCCGGGCAGAGATAAACAGACCTGTGCCAATGGGACATATTCCTCATAGTACTCTCATCTGGAGAGTGCTGCTCCAGCAATACTGTCAAGATTCCCATCTGGCACACATTTTCCTTATTTCAAAAGATTTGTTCAAGTCTTGCTGGTCATGACAGTGGCTAAATCAAGCTCTGGGTGATGATCTGTAGCAACTCCAGTCTGTCAAACAGGTCTCCAGGGGTGAGGGAAGAACAGAGGCATGATGTAGTGTAGCATTAGTCCTAGGCACTGATGCACTCCTGGCTGAGGGACATATAAAGGAACAAAGGTGTGGGCACGTGGGGACACGCTGTGGAACGGATTATGGCAACTGGAGTTTCTTGCTTCTGGTTGGGGTAAATCAGTTGTCAATTGAAGGCTGGCAGGGTTCACACACAGCCCATATAAAGACAGGTGAAATGGAGACTCCTGAGCCCAGGAGTGAGCTGAGGATGGCTAATTCAAAGGACACGGACCTGTTGGGGGTATCTGGAAAACAGTGGGGAGTGGGAAGAAGTTGTTTTGTAAGCCTGATGTGACTATTAACAAAATTTTAAGCTACTTATTTTGCTATTGTGCCCTTGGGACTGGATTATTTCTTTAATACGCTGCTAATCTTTATGCTAACTAGACTAATGTATAATGTCATTATGCAGAAAGTCAAAGGAAGGTAACATAAAAGTTGCATTTACATTCCACCATGGAGAATATAGGTAAGTGTTCAAAAGTGTTTCCAGGGCTATTTACTGTCTCCACTCCCTTGGTTTTGAAGGGAATATTGTTGCCTTTGTTTTTATATTGGCTAAGTGAGGAAGAAAATGTAGTTGGGAATGTACAGCAGCAGTCATAGTAAAGCTTAAATAATCTGAAGATTGGTTCTATCTTATCCCTTATTCCAGTAGGCTTTTTAGCTGAATTATAATGAAAAGCCCCTGTTCTCCCTGTTGGCAGAGACACTGGAGCTCACAGTGAAACAAGGTCAGCACTAAGCCTCTGCAAACAAATAAGAACTAGATGGGATGGGGGTGCTGGGAGGAGGAGTGGAGGACCCCTGCACTCTCAGCTGTAGGGCAAACCAAATAGCATGACACAGCAGCAGGTGTCACTGTGTGTTTTGGAGCTCTTCACATTGCAGCCAAAGAACTGGTGGCACAGTCACACCTACCCATGGCAAATCCACAGGTAAGGTCACCAGAACCTGTGTATCACCAGTATTTTTCCCCAGCTGCCTTCGAGGTGATGAATGTGAATAGCAACAGCCCACCCACAGGCTGGTGTTGGGGAAGGAAAGGGATACCCAGCCCTCCAAAACTGAAGGGGAGAGCTGGCAGTCACTGTGTGGCTTTGTAACACACTGAGACCGAATTCTTGTGTGTGTCCTAACCCCAGTGCTTTAGCTTTCCATTTGTGTGCCTCAGGTACTTGGCTGTGCTGCCAAGTAGAGATGTGTTGGCCACCTTCCCCTCTACTCTGCTGGCAAACTTTCTTGTGCTCCTCTTCTCCTGACTGTGGGAGGGCAGTAGGGTGTCCTCTCTTTTGTACTCCAAAATTATAGCTCTTTTGTTGCTGATATTTTGTTAAGCTAATGGTATTCACAGGCCAGCTTTTGTTCCAGTGAAGGCAAAATTCAGGGCTCTTGGCGTGGATGTAGGGTCTGAGGCTACATGAAAATTTATTTGGGGTAAAAAAAAAAATTAACCACTGCTTTGTAGAAAGGTTTGCACTTGATCCAGGCATGGAAAACTGAAAGTCCTTGTACCCACTTGTCATTGCCTTGTAGGAATAAAGGAGTGCAGGGTGGAGTTTGATAGGATAGGTTCAGATTTGGTTGATTAATGCCCTGTCTGCTGTTCTTTTAGCTACATCATCGAGAAGGGGGTGTGTTACCTGGTCCTGTGTGAAGCTGCATTCCCCAAGAAACTGGCCTTTGCATATCTGGAAGACTTGCACTCAGAGTTTGATGAGCAGCATGGCAAGAAGGTTCCGACGGTCTCCAGGCCCTATTCCTTCATTGAATTTGGTGAGGTCCCTCTCCTTGTGACTGGTTGGGAAACTTCTTGCTGGGGCAGGCAGCGGCAGCCACAGGATCCTCTCCAGCTTGGTGTAGGGAATTAACAGTTTAATCTCTTCTTGGCACTAGAGACATGGGCATTTTGAACAGGAAAATAGAGAAGTGGGTGCATGCAGGAGAATAGAGAAATGGTGCATGTCCTTTGATTCAGATTTCCTGCTTTTAATCTCTTGTTCTTGCTCCAGTGAATATTTGCATGTAGTCTCCTGGCTGTCTCAGCAATGCTCCCACTCTCTCAGCAGCCAGGCTGCTCTGTGTTAGGTGAGATCACCTCTGATAGCCCTGTCTCATTCCAGACACCTACATCCAGAAAACCAAGAAGCTCTACATTGATAGCCGGGCGAGGAGGAACCTGGGCTCCATCAACACAGAGCTGCAAGATGTGCAGAGGATTATGGTGGCCAACATTGAGGAAGTCTTACAGCGAGGAGAGGCACTTTCAGGTAGTGGGAGTGGCCAGCATTTGGCACACAGTTCCTTGTCCCTTTGGTCAGCTGGGTGGGCAGAGCATACTGAAGGGAAAGGCTGGGTAATCCCTGAGCCTCCTGAGAAAAACAGGGAATTCAGTGGGTGTTTCAGTTGGATTGGTTGCATCCTGAAGCACCTGGCAGGTACTGATGCTTCTTTTGGGTGAGACCAGCATCTCACCAGTTTGGGTTGCTCTCATGCCAGCAGGACAAGCGTTAGAGCGCTGCAGAGGGGCTCAGGCTGTGCTGCCACATGAAACTGCTGCGCTTGCAGCTGTGTACAGTTCAGGTAACATCTGGAGAGCATTCAATTAATCTTGACTAACTTCTCTCCCCTTTCCCTTTAATAGCTCTTGATTCCAAGGCCAACAACTTGTCCAGTTTGTCCAAGAAGTACCGTCAGGACGCGAAGTACCTGAACATGCGTTCCACATACGCCAAGCTGGCGGCTGTAGCTGTGTTTTTTATCATGCTGATCGTCTACGTGAGGTTCTGGTGGCTGTGAGCTGGTTCAGTCATGGAAGAGGGAAAGCCGGTAGCCTGGCAGGTGTATGTGTGCAGGACACTGTTCATGGGGGATGTGCATTAGAATCCACACAGGACCATCACCTTTACCGGAGTGTCCTGAGATTGTTAGGTGACACCTGACTACTACACCTCTCAGTGGAGCCTAACAATAGGTGTAAAGGCTTGTTGACTGCAGGCTTTTCCTCTGAGGCAGTTTGCACTAGGGTACTGCAGAGTTTGGCCTCCCACGGTTCTCCCCCCTCCCGGGGCACTCTGAGAACAGTCAATCAGTGCAGTTTAGCATAATCACATTGTATGTCCTCCTGTTGAGTAGCTCTATTGGGAACTGGACTCTAATGAACATTCCTTGTGTTGGTAATGTTAGCTTTTTTAGAATCTGAGTCTGCAGTTATTTTTATTTCTTTCTCTTTCAAGACTCCCCTGTTTGAAGGCAAATACTGCACTGTACATAAACCAGCTTTCACCTCTGTCAGAATACCTATTGAGTTTTCTGTGTCTTGACATCTTGGCTTGTTACACTTTAAGTTGCTTTAGAAAGAAATGGATGTTAAACTATGCCTTAAAATACGTTCTGTCTAGTACTAGGGGGGGCAATGGAAGGCTTCTGTATTACTGATTCCTGAAAAATTAAATTACAGGTTTTCTAAGTGTCCACTTTCCCTCTCCTGACAGCTGTGTGTGACAGTATGTTTCCACATGAACAGGGTGTGTAATTCAGTGCTGTTTGAGCGGGCACAGTGCAAACTATGTCAGCACTCTTTATTTTTTCCTTCTATCTGCAGATTCACTACATCGTTTCCTTCCTTTTTGTAACTGTGCTTTCCTTCCAAAATGTGTCAAAACTGCCAGCATTTCATCTCTGGGATCCTTGTTTTCTTTCTCCCTCTTTCCCTCACCAAAACAACCAAAAAAACCAAAACTCTGAATGTTGTGAAGAAAAGGCAGTGTTTCTTTAAAGAACATTTGAATTTTACATGAAGGATTAGGATGACTTTAAAATAGTGGAATTCTTTGGAAACACCAACTTTTTTTCCCTGTGGTCACCCTCTCCCTACCTCACTTGGGAAGTTGAAACTGTAGGTGAAGAAAAACTCATTATGGGGCAATAGTATAGAGCTTCTTTCTTATGGGCCAATCTATATATTACGAGTGTAATATGATTTTTTTTAAAATTGTATTTTTGGTCCACCTGTGCTAAGAGTAACATTTTACCAGTCAGCTTTTGGTTTTATTAAAAAAAAAAAGAGAGAGAAAAAAGAAATCCCACAGCTCAGGCACTCTTCTGCAGGCAGTGTCACAGAAGGAAGTTTCAGGACTTCCCAGCACCTCTTACAAGCACATAGTCTTATGTAGTTCTGGATGTATAAGCTGTGACCTGGAAGTGTTTCCTGCCACTGGGTGGGAAACAGAGCTGTTGTCCTGTCTGGGAATGCTCCCCAGCTTGGTGTTGGACTGGCAGGGAAGCAGTTAGCACTCATCCACCGATAAACCCAGCAAATCTGAGCTGCCACATAGTCTAAAGTAATCCGGTTTCTGCATGATGCCTCCAAGTGTTACTTTGTAGGTTGCTTTTATTATAATTATTATTATTTTAAATCCTTTTGAGTGGTGTCCCTAACAGGTGAATGTCCCAGTGATGTAGGTCTGTGTAATGTAGGTGCTGGAAGGTCTTACCATTCAGACACCAACTGTCCGTGGATTGTTGTGATTGAGGGGGGTGATGTTCCTGCAGCACGGGGCAACTTGGGGAGCAGCTGCCTCCTACAGCCCCCGTGTCAGCAGTGAAATAAATGCTCCTGAAAATCCCCTCTGCAGCGTGGAGTGTCCTGTGTCTCGTTTCTGTGATCTTGGGGGATGCTTTCTTTCCTTCCAGGGACACAAGAGGGTGAAGACCCCATAGCTGAAGCCACCTGGGATAAGGGCTCCTGTTTGGAGGCAAAACTAGTTGTAAAATATGATCTTGGCCGTTTTCTGGCAGAGAGACTGTACTTTGTTCATAGTGGGGGTCTCTCCCTACTGCTGTGTGTCTGCATGTTGGAGGCAGCCTCCTCAGCGTGGGCAGAACTTTTGGGGACAATTTTGTGGCTGTTCACACGGGGCACACGAAAAGCAGGACAAACTGGGAGTGGGGTGTGTGCCCTCCGTGGGGTGTGTCAGCAGGAGCAGGACCCGGAGCTACATATGCCACTTGCTTAGAGGGAAGACAAGCAGGACTCCTCTCCCACAGGCCAGTGTGGGGCTCCAGGGAGCACCTTACAAGCAACTTCCACACTGTATTCAAAACACGGAGCCCCCTTTCCTCCCTTTCACGGGGCAGAGATGCCGCTGATGCTTTGTGCGAGGGAGGCATGGGCTGGGTTTTGCTTTTTGCTGGGGGCTCTTTGCGCCTCCTGAGCAGCCAGGCGTGAGCTTAGTCGGGCTGCTTGGGGCAGAGAGGAGGAGAGCCCAGTGCCAGTTTCTCCATGACGGCTCGCTCGGAGCTGGACGAGCGGCCATGGGTGGCTCAGGGCCGGGGGTCCCTGCCCAGGTGTGCGGTGGTGGGCGCAGGGTGCAGCCCTGCTGGGGCTGGTGGCCGGGTCACTGCTGGCTCAGGGGTCGCGGTGCTGGGCGCTCGGTGCTGGCAGCGGCCGGAGCCGGTCCCGGGGCCGCTGCCTGCAGGTGGCAGTGCCGGCGCGGAGATGGGGCGTGGAGCCTAGACGAAAGGGGCTCCCGAGGGCACGCCCAGCTCATTGCGATGCCCTGGCCTCTCCAAAGACCCGCAGCCGCGCTTGGCCTGGGCAACGTCCCCGTGAGCCCGGCGATCTGCCTGCAAGGGCTCCTGGACTGCGCCTCAACAGGCTGTGTTGCCTCGCCCCATAGCGCAGCCGGGATGCTTAGACTGAGCTGGATGGAGATACTTCCCAGCAGGACATTTGCCTGTCACTTCCTATCCAACGCCCTTTCCATTTTCATTTCTGTTTGTCAGCTGCCTCTCTGCTTCCAGAGACTCTGGAACAGGCTTTGCCTGCTGGGTCCCCCCCCGGGTGTCCCCCCAGTTCCTGCACCTGCTCCCCACAACGTGGCAGAGGGGAGGGGTTTTGTCCTATGCCAGGCGCATGTGGAGCAGAGGGGAAGCGGGACCTGGGAGCAGTGCAAACTCCTGGCACCTCTGCAGCATCTGAACCCCTGCTCTGGGTGAGTTTAGGGGGCAGAGCTGAGCTCTCCCTTCTCCCACAGTGTGCCCATTGCCACTGGGAAACCTTTGGCACAGGCAGAGCGCAAAAGAGAAGAGGATGGTGCAGGGTGTCCCAGGAGCTGCTCTGCTCATCATGTGAGCACAGTGGTGAAAAGCTGTCAGTTTTGTCTCTTGCTTGCTGCTGACACCACTCAGGATCTGGGCACCCCTGAGTGTCCTTGTGTCACAGAGCCAGGGTACTGTTGGGGACGGTGCCTGCTGGAGGGCCCCTACATGGCTGTGTACCCCATTGCCCACTGCAGGGCTGTGCTGGGTGGTTACACTGCTGGGCATGCTGGTGTAGGGTGATGGAGGTTTTCTCCCTGAGTGAAGCAGCAAGAGCAGACAGGCAGAGCTGGTTCCCAGATGCTGCCAAACCTGCCATGGGTGGGGCACGGAACTTCAGAGAGAAAGAGTGCAGCTGGATGGCAAAGACTGAATGGGTGCTCCAGCTAATCTTGTCAAATATAAACCAGGTCTCACCTGGCACAGGCTGTGGCCATGCTCTGCACTGTCATCACTCTGGGAGCAGCCATTCAGACATGACAGCGTTTTGGTTTCTGTGTTGACTTGGTTACCAGTTGTTTCCCCTGCTTTGAATTGGATCCTCACACTTGCAACCCCATCTTCTGAGTAGGTTTCGAGAAAAACCTACTTTCAGTGTCTTTCCCTCGGGGACCACAGGGGCATTTTACCCTGGATGGTTTCTGGAAGCTGCTTTGACATGGGTGAACATCCCAGTGGTGTGAAGGGCTGTGCCAGCAGCCCTGTGACACAGCAAGCACCTACCCAGGGCACCCAACACTCGAGAAGTACCTGGAGAGCAATGACCAGGGTGGCAGGGGTTGGAGTTCAGCCTTCAAGCACCCTAGTTCTTGTTTACCCTACCTCAGTGGCCGACATGGGGACACAGCAGCTCTGTCCCTCTGAGGGGCTCTGAATCCCCCCTGTAGAGCCAGGCTGAGGGGCTCTGGAGGTCCCCTCTCCCCTCTTCTCATACTTTACTCTGCTGTGTTGCTGCAACGTGACCTTCTGGAAACAAGGATGTTGATTTTCTGCTTCCCAAAAATGAAGGCTTTTCTGAGGGCAGGGTGCTGGGTTGGTAACTGGCCAGGGGCAGCTGACTGTGAGACCAGCCCTCCTGCACTGGCCTGAGTCAGTGCTGCATCCCAGAGCATCCTGAATCATCCCATCTCCCCTGCCCCTGGTGATGCAACAGCGCTGGTCCTGAGCACTTGGCAAGCTACAGGGCAGGACTAGGGGCACCTACTGAGCCCCTGGCAGCCTTCTCACTCTGTCCCTCTTGTCCCCCTCAGACCTGAGGTCTTTGAGGGTCCCTGAGATTCCCAAGTTCCTGCAGTCTGCATTGGGGAGAAGTGGGGTACAACCTCTCCACTGCAGACGCCCTTCCCGCGCTTCCTGGACAGCCTCCAAACCACATGTGTCCCTGGCTCTACCTCCCCTGGGACAGCTGTGCCACCTCTCCTGCCCAGCCTGTCCCCCTTTTTTCCCTGGCTTGGGCACCATTTGTGTCCCCTGCAGGGGTGCCCTGGGGTTTGCCCACAGCACAGAGCCTTGCAGAGCTTTGCATGGCTGCTCCCAGCTGGCTGCAGCCATGCCTGAGCTCACAAACCCTCTGGAGGTGATAAAGCAGAAGTTGGGGAGTCCCTGCTCACCATGCCCACCCCGATGGGGCTGCCAGACCCTGCCATGTGGCTTTCTCTGTGCTGATGGTTGCGTGGAGGAACCCAGTGTGATTTTAAACCAAGGCTCAGAAAAACCACTGTGGCTGAGCCCCAGCACCCTGCAGAGAGGTGATAAACCTGTTTCCTCTGTTATTGCCTTCTTTCTTCTCTTCCTCTCCCCAGCATCTCCCTTGGCCTACAGGTGCTCCCTGGTCACCCCAGCACACTCTCCTTCCCTGGCACGCCACCCACACTCACTGGAAATGGGCCCCATTGCAGCACAACACCCAGAACAAAAGTGCACCCTCCCCATTGGCCACCACTGGTGCCCCCCAGATTGACAGCAGAGACAGGATTTGCGTTGAAGAGCAGAACTACATGTGACTGATGGAGCTACAGGGACCCTAAGTCCTGCGCACTAGGACCTGTGTGGGCCAGAGTCTGGAGAGCATGAGGTGTATGTTGTTCCTTAGGACCTTTCCCAGAGTTTTGTGTCCCCACCATAGACATCCCCTTGCAGCTGCAATGGGATCTTGCCCCTGGCATCCACCTTGGGAGAGGAGGGAACCATGAGGCAAGAAGGTTGCTTCTGGTGCAGCTCAGGCTCAGAGGAGGCTGCACAGAGCAGTTTGAGGCTCCCACTCAGGGACAGCAGGAATGAAAGAGCACGACTGAGGCCATGCTCTGGGTCCCACAGGAATAGGATGAAGCCTCTATTGTGCCCCTACCTGCACAAGGACCAGAGTTGATGGGGGCTGTGCCTGTGTAGCCATCCCGCAGCAGAAGGGGTGGCCTTCATGGGAGAGGAGCTGGATGCTGGCCTGCTGCACATCACCAGTGTAGCTCCCCAGAGGCTGCTGATCATCAGGGAGAGTTGCAGATTCCCATTTATCCAACGGATGATGGGTACAGACCCGAAAAAGGCAACCTGAAGATTGCAGCGAGCAGCTGCCCCTTCCTTGTGCCGCAGCCGTACCACCGTGCCAGCTGCCGCTGCAGCATCAGCTGTGACCTGGGGAGCGACCACAAATCAGTGGGTCCTTGCTCCACAGCATGCACAGAGCCAGGGGCATTTTGGGAGCTTCATGGCCACCCTGTACGTCAGACCAACTTTGGTAAAAGCTAAGCAGCTCCATCTGCAATTTAAATACCCCAGGGGCTGCTGAGAGCAGGCAGCAGCAGTTAAGGCAGATGTACAAATTCCCCAGCGGCAGAGGGAGAGGAGAGCCCAGTGTGGCTTGATGCAGGAATGCCTTTGCACTTCTCTGTTTCCTTTTAAGACGAGGCTAGCTGGCAGGTAAGGTAATCACAGCATAAGCCAAGTCATGTGAATGTTAAGAGTTTGCAGATGAGCCACAGGACAAGCTATTTGCGGCACAAGCACAAGGCTGCCAGCCCTGAGGATTTTGTTGGAAACCTCTCTCCCTCCTGCTTTTCTTAAACCTCTTGGCTGCTGAAATACACTGAGCTCCCATTTTGATGGGGTTCCAGCTCTTCTGTTCACAAAAGAGAATGGGATATATGACTGAAGCATGTCCTAAGGACCCCCAGATCAGGGGCAGGTAAAAATGAGCAACATTTATCTGGGATAAGATGTAAAATGCTGGAATGTAAGGCAGGCATTGAGGTATGGGCTGAGCTGCAGTCTGAATGCCTGAACAACCATAAATGTCACCGAAAGGCTATTGCAAGAAAACACAACTTCTTCAAAGCAAGCCAATTCAAAGCTGTTGAAATCAGCGGTTCCTCCAAGATGAGGGACAGAGAAGAAGTGCCACGGGCCTCACTGACCAGGTACAGACACCCAAAACCACCTCAGAATGTTCAAATGCATTTTGCATTCTTCGAGGATAGCTGGGAAGAGCACTGCAGAGCCCCAGCACGTGTCTGCCCGTCAGCATCCCCCTGGCTGCAGAGAGGTGAGGCATCTGGAAGGTGGGGACGTGCTGTTCCTGGTGGCTCCCTTTCTGAACAAAGTGTGTGGATGCCCAGTGGAGCAGGAACTAAAATCACTGCAGGGTGAGACTGCTGGAGCCGCGGAGAGTGCCTGATCTGCCTGCCTTTGTCAGCTAAAGTGCCAGGATTTCTCTAATTGCTGGGGCCATTTAACTAGGGATGTCGTGGCTACGGAGCCTGTTCAGCTCTCCTAATTCCTCAGCTGGCATCAATTCCAGCGGCAGAGCGCACCCAGCCCTCTTCCAGGCACCCTACCTGCCTCCCCTTGCCACCCTGGGCAGCCGGGGCTTGGCTCCCGCACGTTCCGTGGACAAAGAGGGGCAATGGTGCATGGTGCAAACCAGGTGGAAACTACCGAAAACCTTGCCACAACTCTCCAATTCCAGTGCTGGCTGCTGGTCACCCCTGCGTGGGATGCTCTGCTCTGTGGGCAGCTGAGCCCACGTGCTCCCACGAGGGTAGGGTTAGAGTGGAGAGATAAGAACAATCAGCAGGTTCCCCAGACCTGTGGGAGGGAAGTGACACCTTCTGTGTTCCAGGCTGGATTCTCCCGATGAGCCTCATCTGTCAGGTGGAGCTGGTTGCTCCCAGGAATTGTGCTAGGGCAGTCCTGGATCCTGTCCCTGCACTGGGGCTCAGTGCCTTGTGCTCAGGCCAAGTGAAACACAGCAGAGGACGAGTTGCTTCAAGGTCAGGGGTCATAAGTAATGGTCAGCACTGAGGGGAGCTGGAAATGGCGGCTTTTGGTGAAATACCAGAATTCCTCCTGATTTGCATTCAGGACATCATCCCCAAGCCTTTCTTGTTGTAGTCACATCTCTGTCCCTCCTCAACTCCCAGCTTGGCTTTGTGATCATTTTAACTAAAGTGTTTGTTGATGCTGCCCATAATTTAATATGTGGGAAGTTTTGGGCGTGCTGGGAGTCTGATCTCCACCCCAGCAGGTCAGGAGCTGCAGGGAGGGTGTATGCCAGGAGCAGTGCCATGGCATGGCCATCACGGCTGTGAGACACCATCATCTACCCACGAGCAGCTGTTGGAGAGTTGACGGGAAACTCTGGCAGCTGTGCAGGATGGTGGGGGACTTGTCACCAAGGTTGCATTGGCATACCTGGAAAAATCATAAAGGGGGTAGGGCACTGACTGGGAGGAGCTCTGGGATCTGGAGAATTACAGGGGGAAAACAGTGAGGTTTATTCATTACCCCCTCTCTCCCCCGAACCCGGCACAATCCTGCCTTCACGGGCCAGCCTGCCGTGTCAGCACTGCACACAAAGGGCTCTCAGTCCTCCAGAGCCTGAGCCAGGGCAGAAGGAATTTTAACGCTTTAAATGATGGCTGAGGACTGGAAGGGATATCGAGGTTGAATCCAGCTGCTGTCCTCCTGAGACCTCTTCTGTGGGAATCCAGGTCTCCTCCTGGGCTTCTGCAGCAGGAGCAGCTGTGGGGATGAGCCCTGGGGGGGTGAGCTTGTCCACCTGCTCCAGAGGCTCCTCTGCCCACTGGGGTGAGCCTTGGAGGCTGAGGCTGGTTTTGGGTTTCCCATCCCAATGGGATGGGAGTGCCCCACCAGTCCTGCCTGGCAGCTGCCTGCACCCCACATCTGAGAGAGGGGCAGGGCAGCGTGTCCGGTGGAGAACCCTGCTGTCCTCCCCTGTGGGCACCTGCCACCACCGCCACCACCCTGCAGGGGCACGACAACATGTCCTGCTGCCCTGGCTCTCCATCCCCCCATCCTTTGCTGCCAATCGCCCTCATCCCCACTGCCCCCATCATCCCCCATTCCCACTGCTCCCTGTCATCCCACATACCCATGGTCTATCCACACTGCCCCCATCATCCCCTGTCTCCACTTCCCCACATCATACTCCATCCCCAGGGTCCATCCCTGCACTCTGCCATCCCCTCTCCCCCATCATCCCCTATCCCCACTGTCCATGCCCCCACCATTCCCCATCCCCGCCCCCCCCATTATCCCTCTCCTCAAGGTCCATCCCCACGCTCCAGCAGGACCATCCACCCGTCCTTCCCCATCCTCACAGTGCAATCCCCCATCATTCCCCATCCCCACTCCCCCCATTATCTCCCCTCCCTACGGTCCATCCCCACTTTCCCATCATCATCCCTATCCCCACAGTCCGGCCCCCATCACCCCCATCCCCGCTGCCCCGTTATCCCGCTCCCCATCCCCGCTGCCCCGTTATCCCCATCCCCGCTGCCCCGTTATCCCGCTCCCCATCCCCTCCCGTTCCCTCCCGGCCCCGCCCCGTTCCCGCCCCTCCTCTCGCGGTGTTGGCGCCCCCTGGCGGCGGGCCGACCCGGGCGGGGCGTGTCCCGGCGCGGCGGAGGAAGCGGGGGCGTTGCGGCTCGAGCCGTGTCCCTCCGCGCGGGCGGGCGCCCAGATCCCTCCGCCGAGCCCGTGGCGGCGGGAGCGGCCGTGGCCATGGCCCGCGGAGCGGGGCCCGCGCTCGCCGCGCTGCTCGCCCTGGTGCTGGCCGTGCTCCGCCGCGCCGAGCCCGCCGCCGGTGAGTGCCGGGGGGCGCGGGGCGGGTGGGGTGTGTGTGTGTGCGCGGGGCGAGGGGCTGCGCGGGGGCGGGGGGGACCGGCCCCGCACCCGCCGGGGATGGGCACCCGCGCCCGGGTGTCGCCGCGCGGGGGTCCGGGACCGCCGGGGGTCGGTGTGCGCGGCGGGCTGAGCGCCCGCGGGAACCGCGCTCCCGTGGGAACGGCGCTCCCGGGGGAGCCGCTCCCCCGCGGCACCCACGCGCGGCGGGAAAGCCGCCCCTGGCTGGCGGAGCGTGGCGGGGATGGATGTGCCACCGCCGCTGCTCCCGGGGAGCTGCGGGGCTGGGCTTTAAAAACGCGGGGAGAAAATGGTTTGCGGCGCCCGGCGCTCCGCATACCTGCGCACCGAGCCTTTGTTGGGGGCATTCCTGCACACACGGAGGGAATCTCTACGTGTCCTCCTCCTCCTCTTTTCAGTCGGTCCAGGCGCGATGAAGCCATGTGTGCACATCTGGGGAAAGCGCCGCTTTTTGTCACTGTTCCCCCTTTCGCGCTGGCGTTTTCAGTATGTTTTATAACTGGGCTGGATCACTGGTCCATAGACATAACTGGTGGGTTCTGGTGGATCTCCTGCTCCTGGAGTAAAGCTTGTGCAGCCTTGCAGCACGTTAGAGCTGTCGAGGACCAGCAGTGACTTCTCATTCCTTCTTTTTACTCCTGAGAGGCTGGATTGCTCTTCAGATGACTTGTGAACAGTGCAGCGATGGGAGAAGGTGTTAGTGGGAGTTGTTTAGGGCATGAGCGACCAAGACAGTGATAATTAGTTTTGTTGTTCGGTATGGTTAGGAGTGGAAATTGTTGTCTGCAGAGCTTTAACCACTTCTGCCGGTTTGGACACAGAGTAGTTGGTCAATCAGTCGATCTGTTTTGACTCTGAAATGGTCATTATTTGTCTCCTGGGAGAAATGTTTTTTTGTTTTTTTTTTTCCAGTAAGCCCCTCTGAAATCTGACTTACTTAGTTTTACTAATATGTTGCAAGAAGATGGTTGGGGTTAAAAAAAGGTGTTTTCCCGAACGTGTTTTGGCCAGGTTTGCTCAAAAGGGGCTGGAAAATGAAAGGGTCTTTCAAGTGTAGGTGTCTTATAGATTCAGAAATACATTTTCTTGCTAGGGTAGAGATATGGTGCACATAACAGTGCAAATAACAGTAGAACTGTTATTTCTGGAAACGGCTTACATGGTAAGATGTAAGATGGCAAAATACTATTTTTGTGAAGACCGAATGTCACGTGCGCTTATTAAAACTACTTTCATACCAGCAATTTACCAGCTTATTGCTGGCCCTACTGGTTCCTTCTCTGATGGGCTGAGAGGAGAAATAGCTGTGGCATCACTTGTTGTCACTTGCCTGGGTATGGACACCTGTAAGGCTGGTTGAGATCTTCCCATTCTCCCAAAGTTTTGTGGGTGAAATCCCTTTCCAGGCTGAAAGTGACTCCTGTTTTTCATGAGATACTGACCTGCATCTTGTTCTTGGGAGTGGGAGCTGTGGCTTGAATTAATGGGAAAGGGAAAGATGAAATCACCGAAAGGGTATGTTCAGGTGCGTATTCAACTGGCTTGATGCTCTTGTGCAAGAAAGGGCAGGTACCTGATGTCAGCCCTCTTGGTCAATAAATAGGAGGCTCCTGGATGCACTAAACGCTATGGTTTGGACTACTCAGCCCTGCCTCATCATGCAAGCCCCATGGTGCAGTAACTTGCTTTTCCAGTTTAGTTTTGCAAAGGGCTGCAGTTGAAGGTGCAGTAAGCTGGGGTGGGGCAGCAACACCTGCGCTTTTGGTGAGGATACTCACCTGATAATTGGCTGTGAAAGATTCCCTTCGCTTCTGATCAGGCAGGAATCCTGGCTGTTAAGCCCACCCTAATTACCCACTGTCCTTAAGTCTTGAGTTCTGCCTCACCAGGCTGCTGTTGCCTGCCAGCCCATGTTTCTAACAGGTTACAATGGATTTTTAATCAGTGCTGCGCTGGCGTGGACTGCAGTTTGAAGTCTTTAGTATTCAAACAGTGAAACTTTGGAGGACTTCAGATAATGCTGACAGCACCGGTCTGCTTGTTATGGATTTGCTTATGGGAGAGCAAGTTGGACTTGATTTTCTGAAGGTGTTACTGTCTATCAAATTTGTTCTTATCAAAGATGCTGATTTAGACTTTCAAAAGGGAACACGATGAGAATCTGGTTAACTCCCATCACTTCCTGCAGGGCATCACTTAGTCAGATTAGAAATACATGAAGATCCTCCTGCTGATGTTCTCAGGACTTGAATCCTTGGGAAAGGAGGACTCACACCCCTGGTGGCATTTGGCATTCGAATATATTATAGTGGATGGGTTGGGTTTTTGTCAGCCTTCACAACTACTTCCCTTTTTTTTTTTTTTTTTATTTGTTGCTGTTGCAATAGGTGGGTGATTCCCTTCAGCAGGCTCTGGTCCTGTCTAGCTTCTCCTGTTTTCAAAACTGGTGTCTGTGCCATGAGAGGGTATGGGTGGCTGGACTTGGAACCCAGGAGAAGGAGTAGGTGGAAAAGCAGCAGCAGGACTCTGGCAGCCTGTTTCTTCTGGACTTAATATCAAAACCAAGCAGTGATGCTTTGTCACTCCAGATGTAACATCGTTTCCTTTAAGTTTGTACTCTTGGCTAATGACTGTTAAGTGGGGAATGGATACAGTGATTATTAATTCTCACTCGTCCTTTGGGATGTGTTCGGGAAATGTTGGAGGAAAAAAGGAGCTTTCCTAAGCATCTGTGTTAAAAAGTCCTTTTGTGGATATATTCTTAGTCTTTATGAATTCACTTTGAAATCATCTTGACAACAGGAGTCAAGGGCTGTCAGTGCCCGCCTAGAAGAAACAGTGCTTACATCGTTCTAAACAGGGTCATCTGAGATCTGCAGAAATAATCGTCCATTCTGTTTAGAAAATAATCTGTTCCTAGGGCACATGTCCTTTTTTTAGACTGCTGTGGCTATGAAAAAAGAGCTTTGTATCTCAAAATGGCACGGGCGTCTGCTGTTTGTTCCGTGCGGCAAGTCTTCATCTTGCTTCTCTGACAACACCCTGGATGGCTGCGGAAGCGCTGCTCAGCACAAGTAGTGGGATAACATTTCTGCACAGGCAAACATGCTTAATGTTCAAATTAATAAAGATTTAGTGCTGGAGAATGACGGAAGACTTTGGAGAAGAGGCGAGCATGGCTCCCGCCTGCCAGATTGCCATGGAAACACCAATACCTCTTCAGCTCTTTAATTACCCTCCCTACATTTTTTTGTTGAAAACTTTTTTTTTTCCCAACTAAGTGCTTTATGTTGCAGTTCTGGATTTTAGGCATTTTGGCTTTGTTTGGAAAACTGAAAATAGAGGAAGGCAGGGAACAGTAGCTGTGTAAGGAGATGGAGAATATGGCGACTGACAGTCTTCAAACTGTGTTATGAGTTCATCCTGAATTCAATACTATTATAATGTGAGCTTTTATCAGTAGTTTTTCAACAGCAACAGTATCACATGAACTGTAGCTGCATCTAACATAAATAAGTCATCCTGTAGCTTCCTGGGCCTGAGACACTGATGACAAAAGACTTCAACTCTATTTGTGAATTTGCATGATGATCCTTAGCTCTGTTCATAGGAGGGCCAATTAGTAGTTTTTATGGTTCCTAGATGTTTGGAGGAGAGATCTGAAACAGATAATGGCAGGGCATGGAGTTTTGTGTGTCTGAGAGAGATGCATGTAGTCAGATTTGCTGTTGGCATTCTTGAATTCAAAAAAATCTGATGAACTTCTGTAGCAGAATTTCTTCTTCTTTACTGGCTGGTTCTTCTGAAAGCCACTTAAATATTCTCTTCTCAAATTTTTTACACTTGTCTATACACATTGGTGAGGGAGACCAGTTTAGATACTGGGGATTTCTCTCCCAAAAAGTATGGGGTGTTGGTTGACTGCCTTCACACTCCTCTGAGCTCTGCTTAGCTTCTTAGCTGATGAGTCTTGTGTTATCCAATCGATTTCAGGCCTTTGTGTGTGAAAACATTGGAGATGTCTTAATCTGATTAAAGCATTTTACTTTACAGACTATTTCCATGCCCTGTAGACAAGCTTTGTCCTTAACTACTGCCCTCTCTCTGTGAAGTGCAAACTGGTCAGCTTGTTTAAATTCCCCAAATGTTAACAGTTTCTAAATCTGAGCTGAGTATCAGGCTTCACCCCTTTTTCACAGTAAGGATTTTTACCAGTTTGCTTCCTTCCCCCTCTATGTGGCTGCCATGGGATGATCTGTTCTTCAGAAAAAAAGAAAAAGCTCTTTTCCTATTTTCAGCTAGCTGCTATTTACTATGGGTTCTTCCCTGGTATTATTTACTATGGGTTCTTCCCTGGTACGTAATCTCACTGGAACTGTAATCTCTTGAGGTTAGTGAATAGTGTAATTAGTCCTTTGTGGTTTTCCTCCAAAATTTTGTTATCTTTTGTGTGTTTTCTCCATATGTGGAGTGCTGCTTACTCCTTACCAGCTTTCTCAGCAGTTGTTTGTGTGGTGCGTGGTGCTGCTGTGGAAGGATTTTGTCCCTTTCTGCACATGGAGGACCTTCCTCCAGAATGTACCTCATGTTTCAGCATTTTCCTTTAACTGCTTTTTTCACGCTCTGTTTTTCCTGAAGGGAATCAGCAGCTGTTTTTTGCTTCCTTGGAATTTGAGACCCCCTCGATTTGTTGTGTAGCTGGTGGCCATGCTGATGGTCGTCCTCTTCAGAGCTGATCCACCTCTGACAAACAACCTTGAGCATGGGATTTTCCATGCATCTTGTGTGGCTGTTGTTTGAGGGCTTCAAATCCTTTTCTCTCCTTTCTCTTAATACATAATGGGTAGCACAGTTGAAATGTCAGGCTGTTTCTCATGAGTTTCAGTCAAGACAGAAAATACACTGTCTACTTAAATGTTCCTGAAACCTATTTTGTCCTTGGTTTTCTTTCTGGTCTTAAATGTGTTTTTAGCCTGACTTTTTTTTGTATGCTCAAGGAGGTTGTTTTCCCTCCTCTCCCATGAGAGGTTTTGAACCTATGGACAAGTTTCAACCACAAATGACAAAGGTCTCGGTTCTGATACTTAATGAAAAATTTATGGACAGAAAGAGGATATAGTGTCCTTCCGAGGAGAAAGCTGAGCTGCTGGTACAGCTATGTTCTCTGCCAGAATATCACTCTCCCCTTATTTGCAGTAAAACCTTTGGTCAGAGCCTGCACCTTCTTAGATGCAGGATAATCAACCACAGAGCTACAGGAAACCAGCTTTATAACGTCTCTTTTTCGCGGCATTGATTGTTTTGGTATTTTTCATTTTTATTTCTGCTTTACTTTTACTGAATTTGTGGGCAAGGAGTTTACTGGCATTACTTTCCTTTTAGTAGTTGTAACAAAGCCCTTTCAGACTTGCTCTGATTATGGATCTGTTTCCCTGTATCAAAGCTCTTTTAAAAGCTGAACTCTGACACAGCTTCTGATCTTAATCCTTCACTATTTCTTTTAATTTTCTAGCCTAGAAAATATCTGAATATATAGTGGGCAGATGAAGTGTGGAAACCAAATCACAACTTCCAGATCATCTTGGCATTGTAAAGAACAATGAGGCAGAAACAAAACTTTTCTTTTTCTCCTAGATTTGCTGTAACTGTCTCTTTAGCCAAAAAAATTAAACCTAGGTAACACTGTGTTCCAGTCAAGTGTGAGCTTTGGATTTGGGTGTTGAGAATCTCAACACTCTCTGTATGTATCTGCAAGTAGCGCTTTCTGCTTGTGCTTGTTTTACAGCAGTGGCTATCTATTTTTCCCTCTGGCCTTGGAAAATTGTTCTAGTAGGATGTTCAATGTCAGTTTAGAGTTTGCATCTCAATGCAGGAACGTGCAGCGTTTGTATGGACTCCAGGTTGGGTTGTATTGCTAACAGTGTTCATCTCGCCTGCGCTTAGAGCCCTTATCTGAGAAATCCTTCAAACTCAGCTGCAATGACTGCCAGAAGTTGGGTACTCCTTTCACAAACGGTGGCCTGCCCAGTTCATGAGAAGCCAGTCTTTCAAAAATCGTGAGGTGTCTTCCCAATAGTCCCTAAAGGGACTGATAAAAATTATGAAGCAATTGAGTACCTGAGAAAGCCATGGGATTTCCCCTTGAAGAGCTGCTGGCGTGCAGGAGCAAGCCTTCCACCACATCAGGGTGTGAGGGCTGGAAACATCACTGCTTGTGCTTGGTCTGGGCTAACCCAGCTTCTGGTGGTCTTGGTGGTTTTGCCAAGCTGTGGCAAGTCCAGAAAACCACCTAACAATTCACCATTTCTGTTTTTGTTAAACGCAGAAAAAAACTGTCAAAATCAACGTGTAGGACTCAAAGCCTTGACAGCGTGCTGGTGCTCTCTGTATATGGCTTTATCTTTTCAAGACAAGGCTGTCTTCTCTCATGCTGTAGGCACCAGAGTATTCCCAGTTAACATAATGAGTGTAGTGAAACAAACTTTTTATGCTGCTGAGGTTGAAGGTAAAGTTCCTGATACTGTTAACTCTTGAGCACAACATGTTAGAGTAGCAGAGAAGTAGCTTTTGAAGTAAGTAGTGTTGAAATGACATGTTTTGCATGCATTGTGAAATTGTGGAAGATATCATGAAATACAGGAAGACAGTGCTTTGTGCAAAGAAATGCTAATTTTACTGTGAGAACTGTAGTTTTTGATTTCCCTTGTGATTTCTTTTTTTTTTTAAAGAAATCACGTGGCTCTTTAATACTCATTTTAATATAGAATATGGTTACATTTACATTCACTTCAGCTTTAGTTGCATTTCAGAATATTTATTTTCAACCTATTTTAGTCCAAAGCTGAAAATATTTTGTGCTTTTTCTTAGTGTCTTTCACTTCTGAGTTACTATAGACAAAATATATATTTAAAAATTTATTGCCCCATTGTCTCTGTTAAAGAATTGTAAGGGCTGGTAGTAGTTTAATGACCTGCTAAACAGCAGTTCAAGGTGGTAATAATTTGTCAAAAACCTGGGCAAAAAATTAATCATTACTTTGCTAAATCCTCTCTGGTGTGTCTGTATTTGGCCTAGGAAGCCAAACTGGAATCACTGATTTGGATCCTCACTGTGACCCCGAAAGCCATCAGCCTCTTGTTCCCCTCCGTGCAGTTGTGCTGGGAGGTGTTTTTGGCCAAGTGCTAGTTAAGCTTTTACTATGTGGGTTACAAAATCAACTGGCTGCTCAGTTCTCACTGGGGACGCGGGTACTCGACGAGATTACAAAATTGTGTTTGAAAGATTGAGCACAAAAGAAATAATCCTCTGAGTATTTGCTTCACTGGCTTGATTGGTGTGAAAAGAATGAAAATTCAAGGTAGTGAGATGAGAATACCAAGCCTGCTTCCCCTCGTGGTTCTCTGAAATGTGGGAAGGCTTGCTTTAACCCTCCTCCATTTCCCTGGAGTAGCATGGGTGGTGGGAGTTGTCGGAATCATTACACTTTCTCTTGGACACAGTGCAGTTTCTCTTGGACATAGTGTAACCGAGCTCTGCTAACTGGAGCTAATCTTCACTGTGAAAACAAGCTGCTGCAGTGTTAGACAGCAGCAGATGAAGTTGGGAGTCAAAGCCGGGTGGATGTTGCCGTTAAATGGGATAAAAATTGTCAGACAGGTGCAAATCAGCGTAAGTGTTCTTGCCCTCTGTGGGAGGGAATGCCGTGCAAAATCCGTGTTAATATTTCGGTCGCTTAGTTACCCTGACCTCAGGGGT
Source organism: Neopelma chrysocephalum (assembly GCF_003984885.1). Lineage (NCBI taxonomy): Eukaryota > Metazoa > Chordata > Aves > Passeriformes > Pipridae > Neopelma > Neopelma chrysocephalum. Next base: position 4,094,142 of record NW_020897761.1, on the reverse strand, counting down.
TATCTGAAAGGGGCTCAGAGTGGAATTTTGTTCATTTCCTGAGAGCTCTGCAGAAGCAGCGCCATCCAAGTGCCCCTTTTTCAGAACTCAAGTTAACAGCAATAAGCATACTTGTATTGTGGGAAACACTGATAATTTTCCTGGGGAACTGAGTTTAATTTAACTGTATTCTCTTTAGGGATTGCAAGCATGAAACGTTCCTATAGTGCCTCGTAGTGTGTGTGACCTGTTTATGTGCTCCAGGGTTATTGAGAAATAACACTTCAAGCTCTGGACAGCAGAACTAAAGTCTGTTCCAAGTTGTCCAATTGCTGGACTGAATTTGGGCTAGTTGCAGGGAGAGCTTAGTGGGACTGGTGTGTTAACTCTTCTGTTTCTGAATCCCATTCCTTAGGTCATCAGTGTATCAACTTCAGTGGTGGTTTGGAACAGTTTTCCCTGGGGCCCCTTACTGAATTTGTATTGGAAATTTAATACCTCTTGGGGAAAGGAAAACCATCCTTAAAAAAAAGGGGGGGGGCAATCTACCGTACAGCAGCTGGCAGTTTAGGTGGTTGGGTATTATTTTTGCCTGTAGGTGCCTTTAATTAAGATTGTTGAAATGCTTTCCCAAATACAAAAAGGTTGTGGAAATGAGGTCCATAAAAGCATGGAATTGTTTGAGTTTGGGAACCAGGAAACAGCATCGGAGGCTGGGAAGAGCTTGTGACTTCTTAGTATGGGGATAAGTTTGGGATAGAACCCAGATGATCTGGTTCCAGGAGCTTTTATCTGCTGGTTTGGTGCTATTCAAATGGCAGGCTGTGATCTAGGTGGACTAGCTAAATTTTTGTGGTTCCAGAGTGCCCTCTGCTCCTGCAGGGTTTCATAATTCTCACCCTTCTGGTCACTTCAGAAATAGGCACAGAGTGCTGCTTCAGGTCCCTGTGATTGAGCACTTGCCAGAGCCGGAGCTGGTGTGTTGGTTCCATCAGGACAGACTTCACTAGAGCTTCCAGTAGATTTGGATAAAAATTGAGCAGCCCTGAATGGTATCATACTTAATGCCTCTTTTAAAACATAGCAGTGACAACACTGAGTTTGAGTTAGAGCATCTCCTCCTTAGAAATACCAAATTCTTTGCCGGAAGTCGTTAACAGCTCTGATGTTTTCGCTTGCTCTCAAACACAATTCTGTCTGAAATCAGAATACCACAACAGTAGATGTTGTAGAAAACTCTGGATTGCTAGAGATGTTTGGCAGGTGAGCTCATGAGGGACGGATGGCCCTGTTTCAGTGCAAAGTGTCCTTAGAGATAGTAAAAAAGAAGAAAAGAGTTTGAGACAAAATATTCTGTAAGAAGGCTTGGGGGTACTTGCCTCTTATTTCAGAGACTTTCAGTCCAGAATTTTGATCAGAAAGTAGTAACTGAGGACATTTAACCCAAAATATGCAGGTGCTGACATGAATGCCTTTGTAGCTTGCTGAAATTACTGAGTGCTTTGCTTTGAAAATCTGCCTAACAGAAATTCTGGAAAGATTTGGTTGCCTGATGAACAAATCTGTATTTGATTCTTCTTTCAGTCTGGCTCTTTTGATGCTGCCAGAGATGAAATTAAACTATGTGATAGTGTCTTTGTTTTTGTTCCAGTCCTATAAAATTTTCATTTGCCCAAATATGCTAATGAAGCTTTGACTTGACACATATTGTGGTTACTGATTTGACTATTTTCTTCTCTTTCAGCTTTGCAGTGTATGGATGATTCCAAGCCATGTGTTAATGAGGGAAAGTGCATTTCATATCAAAATGGTACAGGATATTGCAAGTAAGTTGGTTTCATTTCTAATCCATTTAATTACCAATCTTTCATTCAGGGTCCTACTAGAAAGGAAATGTGAATTCTTAAGATTTTCTTACTGGTTGCTTTCAGCATAAGTTTTAGGACTGTTGATGTTTCTTGATAATGTGTTACTTCTTGTCTTCTAGCTTTTTGTAATGTAAGAAATCTGGAATTCTTGGGTTTGGATCTTGTCAGTAGGATTTCTTTGCATTAAATGAGGAACTGAGGCCAAATCAATCATAGAGGTAAACTCTGTACCTTGTTTCCAGGCCCACAAGTTAAGTTGAAACTTGCTCTTCATCTTTTAGCCTGCCTTACTTTTTGGAGCTTCAGCCCCAGTTTGAATATTTTTTGCGGTTTTTCAGAACTATTCTGCACTTTGAAGCATCTCAGTTCCCTTCTACATGCTTAAGTGCAGGTAATATCTGGGAGTTGCAAAAACAAACCAACAAAACAATCCAAACAAACATCCTTGTTTGTTTTTATAATGTAATTGATTTTGATAAATGTTGACACCCATCTTCAGTGGTGCCTTCACTTTGCTGCTGCATGGAAAACTCATCAGCAGAAGCTTTGATAGGGTGTGTGATGTCTGGACAATGATATCACATCTGTTTAAATGTAGTTCACCTTTCAAACTGCACTATTTGGATTTTGGTTTCTTTTTTTTTAATGAAGGGATATTTTGTTGAAAGATGTATCCTCCTTGATTGGCAGGTTTAATTTACTATGTCTGCAGTAAACTGATTCTCTTTGAAACAGTGTTTACTTCATCAGTGCAAGTTATGTAATTTTCTAGCGTTCTAAATCACTATCTTAATGCCAGAATTCTTTAAATATTAGTGAGTTTTGTCTTATTGATTCAGCCTAGCTAACACACAGTTCTGCTCTTTACCGTTCTTTACACATCCATCTTCCCTAGCCACAACCTTTAGTTCTCTATTAATGTGGTACATAAAACTCTATATACTTAAATTGCACCTGTGACACACAAAGGGGAAATCATAATCTAATTTGAGGTTCTTCTCAGTTTCAAATCAATACCTGATGTGCTGAAAGGCCACAGAAAAGCAAATATGTGACTTGTTATTCCGTGTAAGTTTCTTTTAAAATTTCCAACTCCTACTGCTTCCTGGTCTTTTCCTTTCCACGGCTTTGTATTGATGTCGGCTGAAACGAGCTGCCCTTCTGAAAAGAAAGCTGGAACTTTTCCTACTTTACGCTTGTATTTTGAGACTGAAACAAGAAATAGTGTGACGTTAGTAGGTCTTTCTGATGTGTACTTAAGCATGGTAGTTGGAAGCCAAAGAATGTAGGTCACAAGGAAGGTAATAAGACTGGTGTTGATGTTGGTGCTGCTTGTACCTTCCTAAGGATGTTTTCTTCAACTTGCATGTTTCTCTTAACCATGTCCTAACAATTGTTTTTTTAATAGTCTAAGTTTGTTCAGCTGATTAACTTCTGTTCACTATTTGTAGTGCAGTCCAGATCTTGACACATTTCCCTCATTACAGTGGCAGCTTTGACCACTCTACATTTTTTAGTGCATAGAGTTATTTATAATTCTAATGTTGCCTTCCTCCTTCTTGTGCAGAGTGTTCTTGCAGGTTTTAAGCCAACCCCTCCTTCAAGTAGCAGCTCAGTTCCTTTGCAGGTGCCAGAGTGATTGGAAAGGCCAATAGAGGACTGCATACAGAGATTAGTATGTGTCTGGTTTGTTTTTTTTTTTGGTTGTGGCTCAAGAACTCTTTTTGCAGAAAGGAAGGAAAGAAGTAGCAAAACCCACCTCAGTTGTGGAGTCTCTACCTTTAGCAGCCTGATTCTTAGCATCCTGTTTTGGTTTTAACTTTTTTTTTCTTTCCTGCACTATGAGGAACTCTGAATAGGGGAACTTTCAATCTGGTTTAGTACGACTTTCTGAATTTTTGATGGCTGTAAGAGTATAAATGTTTTTGCTCAGGAGACTGAATTTATTATTAAAACAAGCAGCTTGGCTTCTGGCTCTGCAGGATCACTCAATGATTAGCAACATCTCCACCCCTTCCACTTTTTTCAAGTTATCTACAGTACTTCCTCTGCTGAGCAATAAGTTGTAACAGGCTCTCTTCCTCTTTCTGTGTCTCCTCTCAGCCGAGCTGTTTGTTGTAGTGTGTGGTCAGGCCATCCAGTCAATCTTACTGTCTGTAAGAATCAAGCGAATGGCTGAGGGAGAACCTGCATCAGCAGAAATCAAATGTCATAAGACATGAGTAAGCACTGATAACAAAGCACCTAGTCTAGATATTTGGCCCAGCAGCTAATGGCAGCTTAGTGCTTAAACAGCTTTCTTTATCCGAAAATCCTGTAGCATCAACTCTATTAAAAAAAAAAAAAAAAGCTGGTTTTCTACTAAGAAACCTTTATTATGGTGTATCTGGCATCTGTTATGGGAACAGTGATTGTGACCCTTGTAAGGAAGCAGGGGTTGGATCTTTATCAGATTGCTCTTGTGAGCGCCCTTTAAGTAGCTCCGTTCCCTTGGTGACGCTGCTGGCCTATGGCTGTCGTTCCGTGGCACTGTTTGATAGAGTTCCTGACCTCTTCTGACCTTGATTTTATATTTAGAAAATTACACATTCCTGCGTTTGCATCTTCCAAGGCCAGATTTTTTTGTGTGAGAGCTCTTTCTATGCTCATTCAGCCACCAGCATGGTGAAGGTGCAGGCCTTATTCCAAGGAATATGCCTGTATCTGCAGCAACGTTGTAGAGGGCACCCATCCTTCCAAGCTTTTTAAGTCCTGCTTTGATGAAAAACAGTTTCAGTTCAGTTTGGAGTTTGGCTTTGCATTGCACTGTGATGGGTTTTTGTTGTTGTGATGGTGGCTTTTTTTTTTCCCCTCAAAGCATCTCCAGGCAGCCTTTTGCACACTGAGGTGTCAAACACGAAGGAGTCTTCTGGCATCCTTTCATATCCAGCAGAGAAGTGGGATAATGGTTCCTTGTTGCTTAACACTAATTGTGAACATCACAGGAAAACTGTTTCTCGTCTTCCTTGCTGCTGGATGACTGGGGAAGCAGTAGTAGGAAGAGTCTGTGGGATAGTACTGTGAACTTGCAGTGTTTCTGCAGTTGCAGCGGGCTGGGAAGGAAGGTGTGGGTACAAGGAGCTGCTTCAAGGACAAGCTAAGCAGAGATTTTCGCATCTCTGGCTGCTGTTTTCTGAGCGTAAGGGTCTGCTCTGCTCTGCAGGTGGATGCAGGATTGAGTAGTCCCTCTGTGCTTGGAGTGGGGCTGGGCCCTAAAGGATAGAGCTTCTTAACTGATTTCTCCATGTTTGACAGCTGTGGCCTCTCCCGACTTCCCGCCCCAGTGACAGGGAGCAGAAGCAAGACTGTGCCAGGGAGAGAAGCAGAAGTGGGAAGGGAGTTGACATAGGGGTGCTCCAAGGTTTAGGGAGGAAACTGGGCCTTGCTACTTCTCATGCTTGGCAGGCTTTGAAGATTGAATTTTTGACCTTAGGACTGTTGCAATTCATGTGTCCAGAAGGGATAGCCATAGCCCTGTATGAAACCAGGTACTGCTCTAACACTAAGGTCTTTTGTTAATCCTCATGGTGTAAAAAAACCTCACAGCTGTGCTTAGTCAAATGGGGAGACTGAGGTGCTGAAAGCACAGTCTCCTTCAGCACATCCTTTCATGCCCCAAGCTGTCAGGGTTTGTGCAGCTTTGTGTGCTCCTCTCTCTTCAGCAAGCAGCGTTTTTTTCACCAGGTGCAGAACTTTGTGTACCTTTTACATTGCATGATAGAGTTTTTACCTCTTATCTGCAGACTGGCAACAGGAGGACCTCAAAAAATGCTAAACTCAACTCAGCAATGGCATGGCAATAAGGGGCTTCTATCCCACTTCTAACCATCAGTAATTCCGACACCCCTGCCAGGTTTTTTCCTACCTTTCCTTCCAGCTAGATCTTCATAAATTAATTTTAGCTTGGATTTAAGAGGACTTCTGGGGCTGAAGGCAAGATCCTAGACTGCAGCACTGCTTCTGAGACTGCAGCTGATATCATCTTCTTAGGATCTGTCTCATGAGACTAATCACTCCTAGACCAGTGAATGGGGAATACCCATAGGAGACCTTGTAGCAGGATGAGGTCTGAGAGTTTTCCAGAAGAGGCTAAATGCAGAAGTTGAAAAGTTGTCCCTTTCTGAGAATGATCTGCCCTTTTCTGTTTCCTTCTGTCTCCTTTCAGAAGCTAAAGGAGACCCTTGAGACCAGGTCAGAGGAAAAAGGGGAGGGTACACACACTGTTAGCTTCAATTCTGGGAACAGAATTGTGACTTCAGTCACTCGGTCAAAATTTTCTATTGTGCAGACCAAAAGCTGTTCAGTGCTCTGATGGGCAGAAAAAGCTGAACTAAACCTTGCCTGTTCAGACTGTGGCTGGTCTTGCTCCTCGGAGCACCGTGGAGTGGAACGCTGGAGAGGCGCTTTCTGTGCACGAGGAACAATAGCTGTGTGGTGCTTTAAACGCAGAGCAGAGAGGCCGTCCCATCCCACAGTTTGCATTCAAAGTATGACGCATAAAAGGGTGCCTTGAGACATGGGAAGGAGCCTTTGTAAAGCTAACCAGAGAATCCTGTTCTCCCTCCTGAGAGGAGGTGTAGGTGTGGGAGTCAGAACCTGGGAGCCAGAGGGAAGTCTGGTTAAAATCTGTAACAAAATAGCTGAGACCCTTCTCACATTAGTCATCAGACTGCATTTTTTTTCTTCCCTCTCTGTTGAAGCATCTTCCAGTCAAAGAGAAGGGAGTACTGGGTTGAGGGGGGGAGAAGCAAGTCTACTAGGAAATTCTTCCCTTCGCTTTTTTAAATGAAAACCATCTGCTTCCTTCTGTACATCTCCAGATGATATCATGGGCCTGAGTAGAAAACTCCCATGAAAATCAAACATCTGGAAGTCTGGTTAAAATTGTCTATAAGGTGCATTTGAAGAGACTGTCTTGTGAATGTGCCCAGGCAAATATAGTACGGCAGATGAGGAAGTTTTTCCAACAGACCAGACATACTTTCCAGAAGTCTGTTGAGAGCAGGAGAGAACTAAGTTTTGGAAGGTAACTTCAATGTGGTTTTGTGGCAGAAGAGCCAAAAGTGCAGCTTTTGTGAATCTTTTACTTTCACTTGCAGCATTAGGTTGTTAGAGTGAATGCAGCTCTGTGGATTTGTGGATACTTCAAACTGGGATAAATACCTTCGTTTTGTTTTTACGTCTCTTGTTTAGCTCCATGAGAGCCTGAACTAAGGCAAATGCAGGCTGGAGCTGAAAAGGAGGAGGGGAAAAAAAAAAGGCTGAGCTCTAAAGTATTTGTGCTGGAAAGTAGCCCAGAGAGAGTAAAGGAGAAGCTTTAATTAGAAGCAGCTGCATAGCTGATGCAGCCCACAGGACATTTTCCCATTTCAAACTCTCTAGCTTTCAGAAATCATGATTTGAATTAAGTTGTATGTGAAATTTGTTCTTAAAAGATTAAATTCCTGTTGAAGTAGGTTAAGAGACCTCATGTGCTTCCAGAAAGTGCCAGAACAAACTTCATCTTCCTGTTTCTTTTTCTGAGTGTTAGATGGAAAACTGAGGAGAAACAGTGGCTTTTATTTGGAAAAGATTTGGTTTCCTGTTCTGAGCATGTCATTTGGAGCTGACACAAGCTGCTACAATTTTAAGCTGCTCTGTAGACAAGTGGCTTTTTTTTTTCCTCTCCTAAAGGGAACTTGAAAGAGTAGGATGGGATGAGAGCAGAGCAAGGGTGGTGGGAAGCTGGAGTTGCTGTTGAGTTTAATCATATCCTTTAAAAAAGTCTGGACTTAGACTGCACATTTGCAGTGTTTGCCTCTATTTTTAGCGAAACAATGTGGTGCCCAATGAATCCCCCATGAATCTGGGGCAAATATTTGCAGTTTTGTCTACACCAACATTTAGAACTAAATTACTACTATTTGTGCCTAGAAATGTTGATGACAGGAGACATGGTTGAAAATCTGGACTGTAGGTTTTTTGTTCTGTAACATTCAAAAAGGCTTGCACTGAATTGCTGGAGGGGAAAGTTGCATAACTGTGTGACCAAGGACTTCTCCAGGGGGAGAGCAAAATGGTGGGTACAAGGGCTGTGTGTACCTGACCTACCATCTTTCCACAGGCAGGCACGTTCCCTCTGGCACAGTCTGTAAGGCTTTGTCCTTCCAAATATAAAGAGCTGAAGTTAAAAGAGCTTTTGCTGTTCCCTGCTGGAGCTTTCCCTCATGTTTTTCTGATTAGCCTCAGAAGATACCAGAACAAGCCTGGTCTTGGAGCGCTCTTCAACTTTGTACCAGAACATTTGTGTACAAAATGCTGGGCTGTTTGTGGGTGATGGTTGTGTTGTCTCAGAGCACAGATCTCAGCTTTCCTTTTAAATTGTACCAGCAATATTCTTAATCAGTGTTGTCTAGGAGCAACAGTTAAATGCACCTTCCAGCATCCCTGAGTGTTGGTGGGTGGGAGAGGAGACATATTTTGGTGGTTTGTTTGCTTCTGGACAAAACATGAAATGTTCTTCTAGACTTTCTGGTTTGCTTTACAGTCTTTCAATGAAAAATCACTTTAGGACTTGACTTCTAGGTGTGTTTTGGTTTATTTTGTAGTTGTTGGTGGAGTGGGTGGTGTTGGAGTAGCTTCTGTGCCTGATGAGATGGCCTAGTTGGGGTTCTGTGAAGTTCTGGTTTGTTGCTCGCTCTTTCATGATAAAGAGAACTACAAGTGCATGTCCTGTGCCTGTGGCCTTTAGTCTGAGGAGCTTGGTGCACTGCTGACACTGAGGACTGCTTAGCTGCCCAAATCCCCCATCACTGATGGTGGTAAAACCAGAAGGAATCCCTATGACCAAATCTTGTAAGACTTCTGGGACTGAAGTTCAGTTTGTCTTTACACAATTGCTGGCTGCGTATATAGATGTCCAGAGACATGATTTAAGCGTGGTTACCCAGACGGTCTCTGAGCAGAGCCAGCCAGTGCACCGTGTGCAGGCTTGAATGCCGTGGGAGTCGAGCAGTCCTCCAGCTTCTGGCACCGCCGTCCTTGCTGGGTGCCAGATTTCTCTGTGATTGAGCTCCTGCAAAGCTGTGCTGTAGCCCGCTGGCTTTTGGACTGATTTCCAACCTGAATCGAGGAGGGATTTGGGATGTTAAAGGAAGCCTATAGAACTGCCGTGGCTTAGGCCCAGAATACCCGAAGCCTCTTGTGTGATGTGGCTGCAGCTCGCGCTGACCGACAGCCTTCGGCTGTTGCACCGAGGGTGGCACAAGAGGCAGAAGATACTCTGCATTGGTATTGTCTCAGGATTTGCTTTCTGTAGCTTCATTAATCCTGCCTTGCCTTGCAAAATCTCTTCTTTCATGTCTGTTCTTGGGTATGAAGTTGAAAGTATTAAGATACGGTGAAAGGAGCCTAATTTGGGTGTGGGCAATGGTGAATTACAATTACGCACATCTATTATGTGACTTTCCTGCTTTACACATATGGCTAAAGCTAGTTAATAAATTTTAACATGAGAAAAAACAGTTGTGGTCATCTAGTAATGACCCCTTGCATAACTTGGATAATAACCTCTCTGAACAGCTTTGTTTGAACTAGCGTGCATACTCTTCCTGAAACAGCCAATCCTGGTGTTCTTTTAAACAAGCATGAGTGATGGAGAAATTCCACTGCAACCTTAAATGCGTTGTTCCAGTTGTTTCTCTCTGCTGCTGAGAGACTGCCTGTGTCTAAAGATATTACCCTATTCCTAATTTGAATTCATCTAGCTTCAACTTTTAAATGCTCATGTCTGTTATCTCCTGTGCTTCTAAATTGAGAATTATTGTTAAATCTGAGTTTTTGTAGGTACTTGGAGCTTTTGGTTAACTGTCTTATTCCTTTTTCCCTTTGATAAATAGATTGAGCCACCTGAGCTTTTCATCGTGGCCAGTTTTCTATTAACCATTACTATTGGCTTCTTTGAATTCACTTCAGCTCTTCCTTCTTAAAGAGCAAACATCAAAACTCATGTCATGGTTGTGCCAAGCATTTATCAGGTGTAGCATAATCTCATTTATTCCTACTTTGATATTTGCTGTTTGTCCATGTAAAGTATTCCTGGCCAAATGTCTCACTAGGAATTCACTTCTGTCTGACTGTTAGGACCCTCCAGAGCAAGTATGCCATTCCCAGGTCAGTCTCCTGTTTTGGGAGGGTTGCTGTATGTTTTGTTTCTAGATGTGTGACTTAGCAGTTCTAAAGTGCATTTTGGGTGCTGACTGCCTTGTTAAGCTGTTCATCTTACTGTGGTCTATCAAGAATTTGTCTTCTCTCTTACCTGCGCATTTGACCAGCATTGAGGTTTTCTGTTGTTAATCATAGATAGGTGTGTTGAACAGCATAGGAACAAAGGCAGATCCCTGTAGGATTCTGTTTAAAACGCAGCTTTGTGACCATACTTTGATTTTTCAGCTGAACTGTAAAGCCTATCCAGTTAGGTATGGTGTTTTGTTGTGGTGGGGTTTTTTTAGTGTTGCTTGTTGTTTGGTTGGTTTGGGGTTTTTTTCCCCTTCCAATCAACCATACACTCTTAAGTGCTTGAGAAAAAGGGAGCCTTTCTGCTGATACATTCCCGTGTGAGGACTAACTCGAGACTTCGTGTATTTCTTGCAGTTGCAATCTCCTCCCTTTAGGTTTGAGTAACTCATTGATTTAATAATTGCACCTCTCCTGATCTGGAACAAAGCATATCTAATGCTCACCTCTGACTTTTTTTTAAAGTGAAATACATGTTCTTCCAGGCTGTGTGTATCTTGAGTTACTCACCAGTTAAAACATGTAGCTGTGCACTATAGAAAAAGCTGCAAGTGGACAGTCCTGTATGTTAGATGTTATTTTTATGCAGCTTTCTGCTACCTGAAAGAAGCAAATGGGACTGTGGGTGACACAGAGGTGGGCTTTGCAGGCTTATTTGCCTGCATCCTTTATCTCTGGAAGTTAAATGGAAAATCTGTGGTACAAAGGCCGGCTAAAAGATGGATTACAGCTGACAAGTGTAGTCAGACTGTATTGACATAAGTTTAGGTTAGAGAGAAATAACTGCAATTATTCTGCAGTCGGAGATCTTTGTATAAAATATTGCCCTGGTTGTAGATAGTGTGTGTGTACTGGTTTTTCTGTGGGAGACAGAGGAACAATGACCTTGTCGTTAGGGTACTAGCCAGGGGCGTGGGAGACCTGACTGCAGTGCTTGTGTTGCTATTTGAGTGCAGGCTTCAGCATGTCACAGTCCCAGATGCACTTATCAACATGAGGATAACAGTATATTCCTGTCTCACGGGAGCGTTGTGGAGAAAGATCTGCTACAGATCTTCAGGCCCCAAGACACTGCATTTCTACAATGTTTATAAATATTGTGAAAGATGGATAATACCTGGTGTTAATACCTATTATACTGCTTGATTTTGTTCTAGAAAAGGATGCTTGTTAGAATGGGAGTAGGTACAAGGAGTTGTTATTCGGCAACTCTTTAACACTTGGGCTTTTACTGAAGTTTTGGAGGGAAGTGCAAGAACGAAGTTCTGCATTTGATATAACTCTGAATGTGGTGCTTATTTATTTTGTAACCAGCGATTTCACAACTTAAGTTTAAGTTTTCAGTGATCTCATTTGAGACAGTCCCACAGGAAGTCCCTGTTACATCTGTGATGTTATTGTTTAGGTTTGTTAGTGTTACTGTTAATTATGGCAAGTTTTCAAGACTTTCGGTGGCCACGGAACTTCCATTCCTGAAATCTTCCCAGGACAACAAGGCTTCAGGTGAGTGTGCTGCAATTCATTTCTTCTCTGTTGCAGGTGTCGAGAAGGCTTTCTTGGAGACTACTGTCAGTACAGAAACCCTTGTGAGAGCAATACCTGTAAGAACGGGGGAACTTGTGAAGTTGCCTCTCTGATAGGAAAGCCTACCTGCAAGTGTGCTCCAGGATTCACGGGAGAGGACTGTCAGTACTCAGAATCACACCTCTGCTACGTGTCCCAGCCCTGCCTGAATGGAGGAACTTGTCATCCCCTCGGCCAGGAAACGTACGAGTGTGTCTGTCCTCCAGGTTACACAGGTGGGCTTCTGCATTTGTACCTCCAGACTCCCTCCTTTGTGAATTGCTTCATCCTGGAATGTTCTGGGGCAGTAGTAATATGCTCTCAAATTTTCTAACTCCAGCATAAAAAATGAGAGGAAGTCTAAATGACTACATGACCAAAAAAAGCAAAGGGGAATAGGGACTCAAACTCCCTACCCTTTACACGTCAGCAGAAAAACATTTGGATCTTGTAGGGTCGTCCATGTGGGAAAAGTGAGTGCAGAAGCTACTCTGGAGTGGCTGTTACACTTTGAATTCAGAATCTAGTTTCTAGGGAAAAAAGACAGCAAATTTGGCCAGCAAAGGCTTTCTGTGGGAAAACTATAATTGGATGCCTGAGGGGAGAAGCATGGAAACTTAGTCTTTTCACTCTTGAAGGGCATGTAGAAGAAGAGTGACTGTCAGTGTATAGTATGATTTCAGGTCATGGGTTATTTTTATAAATCACAACATTCTATATCTTGCTGCTACCCTGTAAATGACTTCATACTGTAACCACAAATGAATTTTCGTTTCATATGTAATACTGTAAAATGCAGACATCAGGTTTCCTGTAATAATGCAAAGATTTAATACACTGATAATTTTGAGGTAGCATGAAAAAAGTACTATTTTCCACAGAAATAACGTTCTGTTAATCTGTCTCGGTTCCCTACAGGAAGGGATTGCCAGTGGATTGATGCCTGCACATCTCAGCCTTGTGCCAATGGAAGTACATGTACTGTGTCTGGAAATAAGTTCTCCTGCATCTGTCTGCCGGGCTACACTGGCCCCAAGTGTGAGATAGATGTGAATGAGTGTGCCACACCAGGGCTTTGCCAGCATGGTGGGACCTGTGTCAATTTGCCCGGTTCCTACCGCTGCCAGTGCAAGCCAGGCTACACAGGGCACCGCTGCGAGAGCGTGTATGTGCCCTGCTCCCCGTCACCCTGCATGAACGGAGGGACGTGTCATCAAACAAGTGACTTCACCTTCGAGTGCAACTGCCTACCAGGTAAATGCTTCGGGGTGCTTGGCTTTCTAGTCTTGTCTCTGCGCTCCTGTCTGTGTTCTTCCGAAAGCTTCTCTTGGAGTTTCTGTGTGGTGTGTCTGTAGTGGAAGGTAGAAGGGAGAGAAAGCTCAGCAAGGCGGGAAGCTCTGCTGGGATGTTAATTTCTGAGTGTTGGAATTTCGTGATGTGGAAAGGAAGGAAAGGGAAGGCGGCTGGAAATGGCAAATTTACTTGGAACCTGATTAGAGGTAGAGAATCAAATAGGTAAGAACTATGAGGTAGATTCAAGGAGGTTAGGATGGTATCTCCTAATGCCTATTTGGAATGCAAAATGCCAATAACACAAGCCTCTATAAATACACAGTTTTGTGTCAGTAAAGGCCACAGTTAACTTCAGTGCTTGAATGAATGTGTATCTTTCTCCTTCTCTGTCTTTACCCCTAAAACACATTAAGTTCTATTATCTTCCTTTTTTTCTTCTCCAGTTCCTCCAAATCTAACAAGATATTATTTCCAACTCACCACACCTTTTTTGTCTCCAAATAAATGATGACTGCTTGCTTTCTGATGCTGTTAGCTGCCCTGAGTTCATCCACAGCAGGGATGATGTGCTTGCTCAGGATCACGGGCGGTGTTGGTTTTGTGTGTCAAGCTGGGCTCTGGTCACCAAGGCACCCGTCTCTACATGTGACCTTATGTCACCTGCTTGAGGCCCTGGTGGTCTCGTCCCTCTTGCTCCCTATCCACTTGTCATACTCGACCACAGAGCAGTACTAGTCGTCTTTGCATATCAGAGTATTTTTAGGCTGATATTTTTTTACTGAGTAATTCAACTCCATGGGAAACTGATTGTTTGGAAATGCTTTTGACTAGACTTCCTACTTAAGTGTATTGCAGTCTGGCATACAAGCAGTTGGTGTGTGGTAATCTGGAAAAGTAAACTCTCTCCTCCCCTTAAGCATTTCTCTTGTTGTTATTTATGTGAAAGATGTAGCTGCCATATACTGTTTAGGATGAATATAGAATAACAGTCTTCTCATGAAGATCATTTGGACTCACAGGTATGTGTGGAAAGTGCATTTAGAACTTGTGAAAAATGTTCACTTTTTGGAGGTCTTTTCTTGAGGTGTTGACTCACATGACCCTAAATGTACATTGCCAACCTTAGCAAGTGACTGCTCAACAACTTCCTGGGTTGCCTGAGCAAGCATGTAACTTTGAAGAATTTATCAAAGTCAATCTTAAAATAGAAGGATGGATCTTTATTTTTCAAAGCAAATATTTCTAACTATGCTTGAAGAAAGAGTGCTTTGAAAATGCTGGTGTCTTAACTAACACTTCCTCTCAAGGAATTTATTGCTTTTCTGCTTTGCATCGTTTTAAAATGAAATTATAAACCAAATATCTCTGGATTAACAGTCATGATCAGAATTTCAGATTTTTCTGAAAGTCATATCTGTTTAGCCAGTTCAAAGACTTTAAGGCCTCATGTGGGATCAGTGTGGTGGGGGGAAGATGAAATTGGAGGGACTTGATCCTGTAAAGCTGATAAGACAAGTTGGCTTTAGTGATTCCCTTACAGGGACACAAGACTGAGTAGAAGCAGATTTTCCCTTAGACAAGTGTGTGGGCTGGCTGAACTATGGTCAGGAAATGAAAACGAGATTACTATAGTAACAGCTACACATCTACACTGCTCACACATTTTGGATTATTAGCTGCTTTTTTTGACTTGTTACACCATGTGTATGGTGGGGTTGAGTTAATGCGGCTTTGAGAGCCTTCACGTCTGTATTTCCTGTATTTGTTTAAGTTGGCCATGCTGTTTTGCTAGCTTGAATTTTTAAAACTAGTCATTTGAAAAACAGCAAAAAAGGGAGCTGTTGCAGAGGCCAGAATGCTTACATTAGACTCTGATAAAGGCAAGGCACTCAGCCATTTCTTCCCCCTTAGCACAGAGCAGAATTCCTGAAGTGTTGGAAAAGGTTTTGTCTGGGAAGGAAAGGTCAGCAGAAAGAGAAGAGAAATGGTGGCCTGTCATGCCTAGGGAGGATGTGAACAAGGCCTGCTCCTCTGGAAGAGTGTGCCAGGATTATGGACTAGAAATTCCTCTTTAGCCTCCCTCTCTGAATTGGAGCAACGCCGATGATACTGTGACTATAAATGGAATTGCTCTAGCCCTTCTGGACTGCCTTAAGATGTTGCCATCACTCAGGGTTATGATCACAGATGCAGGAGTCATCTTGAACTGCTGGAGTGGTTTTTGATATGATTTTGCATCTTGTGACCTGTAAAACTACTTTGAAGAAACTGTTCGAGCAGCAATTTAAGCATAATTAAGCTACTTCTGCCCTGGCCCTGAAATGGTTTCTTGTTTCCTGTAGACGTTTTCTTCTTGGCTTTTCAGCGAATTTAATTTTTTATAAATGCAGATACATGAGAATAAGAGCTTGAAAATGTAGGAAAACCCTAGAACCTGGAGTTATGTGTCACAGCAGCTTTTTCTGCTGGCACACAAGTACTGCGTATGTCACTTGTGGGTGTACACAAACAAATCTTGCATTAGGTAATTAATGAGGTCATGTGTGTTAAGTCATAATTTGATGGAGAGTGTAAAGTGGAGTTATATATACTGTCACTATTGCATGTGTCTGAAAGGTAACATCATATTTTCTATCCGTCTGGTGTAATCATTTTTCCTCTGGGCTTTGTTGATTTAGGTAGAAACGAGATTGCAGACAAATGAGCATGTTAGGTCAATCATAACAGAGTAGTAATGAAAAAAAATATTTCCTTGAAAGAGACTTAACCTGAAGCATTAGCAACTCCTTTAAATAGAAGAATGAGCTTGTAGTTATAAATATTTGACAAAAAAGGAGTTCATTTGGCAACTAACCTTTAATGGAATGTTAAACAAGTCAATAGAGGAAGTTCTTAGCTGGGAAAGTGATTATTCATTGTTATCCATCAAAATAATTACCCATTAACTAAGATAAGGACCCAAGGGAATTCCAAGGGCTTGTTCAGGAAACGATCTGTCAGGCTGGAGCAGGCTGTTTATGAGAGCTGGAACACTTCCTGGGAAGAGGAAGTAACCTCACGCCGGTTCCTAGCGGAGCGTCCCGCTGTGCCATGCAGTGAGCATCACCAGTGGGCTCCAACACATGCTGAATTTCCATGGCAGGAAGACTCTGCTTGCTGGGATTTGGAGATGAGCACCCTCCTGTGGGCTGTGAGGTTCTCCATGCCAGCAGCCCTGGGGTGTACCAGGTGGAATGTGTGCCCTTGTGCTGCAGATGAGTTGACTCTCTGACCTGGAGTAGCCCAGCTCAGTTTTAGCAGTCTACATCCCTGATTTCCCTTCATCAGGCCCTAAGTCTGGCAACAACTTGACATTTTCGTTCAGGTGTCCCCATTACTAATTGGTCCTGCAGAAAGTCTGAGGTGTAATGTATAGGTTGAAATAAGGCTAAGGAGTAAGATTTGAAGGGAATTGGACCTGGTGCTCTGGAATGGGGTGGAGATTTCAGATGACGTAGGAATAAAGTTATCTGCTTGTGTCAGTCTGTGTACTGGGGAGGAACAACATGCTGTTAGCAGTGGGAACACTATTCCCCTTGAGGTTCTCATTCCTTAGTTTGTTCTTGGAGATACAGAGCAAAAGTCAGGATGTGTATTCCAAACTATTCTCGTGCAGGGAGAAAGCAAAGGACAAAAAGTGAGTCCCAGCACAGAGGGGAACAGGAAATAGAGTCAGGTGTCCAAATACATCAAAACAGTGAACTCTGTGGCTTTCTGGAAAGGAATCAGATTATATAACTGCAAAATTAGATCCTGGGATCCAGCTAAAGAAAAGCTCACATATCTCAGAGCAACTTCGTGCTTGTCGTGCTCAGATATAGGTGTGTTGGCCCAGGCAACCATGACTCTGAAGAATGAAATCTAAACTTCATTTCTAAATGAAATGAAATCTAAACTTCACTAGGACAGATTTATTTACAAACTAAGCAGATTGCAATATTGCAGTGTAAGTGGGACTTGAAGAGGACACAAAAATCATCCTTTACAACTTTTAGGTGTTATGAAAGTAAGCCACAGTTGTTCTTCAGAGTAAGACAAATTTAAAGGGAACTTGGGAGTTGGGAAGTTACCAAAAAAAAGAAACTTTTATTTTCTTCAGCTGTGCACTCAACATAGTGTTGTCTTCCCCGTTTCAAGCCTTCCTGATTCCCTTTCTGTTGGAGATGTCTTTTGACTGAACACACTTGGCTGTGTGTCATTTCTCTTGAACCTTTTTACTGCATTGCTTTTTTTTTTTTTTAAAGCTATTTTTTCTTTCTCAATTCTACTGTCATTATTGCTGTTCTCCAGCTTTTAGTGTGGGATTAATGGTTTTCTACATTTGTATGAGATGCTTGAGGACCAGCTCTTAGGTGGTAGTATAAGTGGTTAAAATGTGAAAATATACAATGACTTGGTGAGGTTTTTAGTATTGGGGTGACTTCCATGCTTTATTATTTCTCAGAATCACTGGGGCACTTTAAATTTCTGTGAAGTACAGTGAGATTGATTTCTAAATAAATGCTTGCTGTCAGGAGTTCATTTATTAGAAAGTAGGGTTGGTCTTCGTATTGTCAGTACTGAAGGGATAAAAACTTTAACCTTGTGTCTTTGTGGTTCTGGGTGTATTTCCATGCTGATCACGTGCTGGTGTGAGTGCAGTCTGTGGTCAGTGGGATGACTCCTCTCAAGTTGAAACACAAGCTGATAGAACACCCCTGTGTTTTACAGCTGAGCCTTTGCTCATGCTTGTAGCTTTATACAATATTCAACGTAGGGGTCTGATACTAATTGAATTCCTTTGTTGTTGTTCCTCAGCAGCTTTTGCCAGGAAGGTGCTGCTGTAATGATTAGAATTCAGGCTTATATTGTATTTCCTCTTAGTTTTAAGCTTCCCTACTGTCATGAAATTTCTAGGCTCTTGGGTGGAGGTCAGAAGGGCTGTGAAGGCAGAGAGTAATATTGAAGGTCTTTTGGTTTGGGTTTTGTGTGGAGTGGTTCTTTTGTGTGGGGGGGTTTTGTTTGTTTGTTTGTTTGTTTGTTTTAATGTTGAGTGTTGTTCCTTGCTGATGGATGCTAATGCACTTGATACAGCTTGGAAACAGCACTTCTCATCGCTTGTGACTCTTACCTGTACAGTTGGAGAAATACAAAAGATGGGAATACACACGAATCACCTAAGTCTCTCAAGAGTAGCAGTAGTCTGGAGAAGCTGCCTCAGAGATTTATAGTCTCATCTCATCTGCCACACAGCATGATCTGCGTTGGACCAGATGTTGCTTAGAGGGTCTGTGTGACTTGACACAGATGTTATGGAAGTGTCTGGAACAGGGCATCAAAAGTAGAGGGGTTAAAGCATAATTCTGGATGAGAGAACTCTGTTATGTTAATATTACATTCCAAAGCAGTGAAGAGGCAGAGCTGATGTTTTAAATTAACATGTGTGTTCTGGAATCGTTTACTTCATCCACATTAGCATGCATCCACTTGTGCTTTGATAAATAGCGCTCTCATCGAGCAGAAATAGCAGGTTTATTTAATGAAGCATGAACTAAATCAGCAGGGGAAATCAAGGGGAAGACAGATCATTGAAAGCTCCCTTCCCTAATGTCCCCACTTCTTTGAAAAGGAGAGGGAGATCTAGCAAGGATGATTTGTCAGTGTGGCTATCTTCATTAGAAGCCTGGGTTTTCATTGGGGAAGGGTATCTGGTTTCTGGTTTTTGGTCAGGGCTTAGTGTGTAAGCATCACTTAGGTGGTGGCTAATTTGTTGATTGACTTGTGTAATACCAAAGAGGGCTGGATCAGGACTTTAGAAGCTCATTTTCAAAGCGTGAAAGATCTTTCTTTGACGTTGCCAAGGCAGACTGTGTTGAACTATTCATGACATGAACGCCAGGCACTTTTTTGCCATGGGAAAAGCTTGTCCTTGCTGATGCTCTAACTGCAGCTTGGTGGGCAGTGACAAGCTTATCTCATAGTAAGCTGTCTTGGTCTTGCTTTGAATGGGTTTTGAATGGTTTGCTTTGAATGACAGTGCTCCTTAGTCACTTAAAGAGAAAATCCTTGTGTTTTTTGGTTGTGAAAACATATTTGGCCGTCTACCCACGGTAGTAGCGTTTTAACTGTGTCATCTGACCTGCATGCTATTAGCAAAGGCATTCAACAGAGTCTCTGTTCAACGTGCTACATGGAGGTTCCTCAGGATTAGGTTAACAGGGCGAGTGTTTAAAGAAGAAAAGAGGGCAAGCTGCACGAAGGGTGAATTCTCTTCAAAAGAGGTGGGAAGCCCATTTCATTCTGCTGTGTCTGTGCTTTGTCCAGGTTTCGAGGGAACCGTCTGTGGCCACAACGTTGACGACTGCCCGAATCACAAGTGCCTGAACGGGGGTGTCTGTGTGGACGGTGTGAACACGTACAACTGCCGCTGCCCGCCCCAGTGGACAGGTATGTGCTGGGCAAAACACACACGGGGCTCGTGGCCTTGGCCAATGCACAGCAGGAGTTCTGCCCAGCTGAGTGCAGAGCACGGCTGTGCCTGTTCCTGCACTCTGGGGGGCAGATGTCGGTGCAACCCCTGACAGAAAACTGCATCAAAGCCACCACAATGGAGGGCAGTTTCCCACTGCAGTATTCCAGGCATGCATGCGTGGATTGGCAGACAGGTACTGTGATTCCTGTGCTGCAACACTTCTTGTATGGATTACTTTGCAAGGGGATATATGTTTTCCAAAAGTACAGAACGTGGCTTTGCTGTTGCAGATGTGTGCACATTGCAGTGCTTTGCTGGTACATTTGGGGGTAATTTTAACCTGGGATAATGATCACATAATAGTAATGCTGCTGAGGAACAGGGCAAATCTGAAAGGTGGAATAGATTGGGGAAAAGGAGGGAATAGAACTATATGTACGGACAGCTACGGTTTTGCTACTATTATTTTCCTGCTTGACTGATTTTTATCTGGAGTAGCAAAGCTACTTTTGCTTCATAAATGAATCTGTATTACTCTGAGTCAGTAGGGAAAAAGAGTGTGAATTTCAAGAAAGTGTTATGCATGACGTAAGGAAGCAGCTTACAGGAAACTCAGTGTCATATTTAGTTGCAAAATGTCTCCATACCTCAAAAATAAACAAATACCTCCGGTTATGGGGTGAGCTTGAGTCATATTAGTCATTCTTAGCTGGTGCACTTTTTCATTTGAGTATGCTTTTACCCTTATTTCAAAATCATAGGTAAAAAAACAGACTTAAAACTGGCTTTAAAAAAGCTTTTTTCCTCAGAGAACATTCATTCTTACTGTAAACAGTTTGTCACTAACTGCAAAGGAAACTCCCAGTTAAGAACCCTCATTAACTTGAAAGAAAAATAATTCTTAAATGAAATTTAAAGCCACATAAAAGAGTGAAGTGCACCACAGCTTGCATAGCTCTGTGAAACTAGGTGTAAATAGGAGAGAATGAGTCCTCCCCTTGATGAGCAAATGTCCTTGCTTCTATACTGCTTCTCTATGTGCTTAAAGCATGCAGAAAGTGAGACCTGTAAAGGAAAACATGAAGGGAGCTTGGGTGTGGAGGCAGCAAACCCTTAGTGACCCCTAAAATCTTGTTCCATGCCACAGAAATTACAAACCTTGTTATGACTTCCAGCATCTGTCAGTAGCAAATTATTCTCAGGCTTATTCCCGAGCATAGAGAATATGATGATCATGAGTGTATAATCTACAAGGGATTATTTTGCTATCATAAGTTTAGCTTGGTTTACAGGATTTGGGTGGATGTCTGCTGTCAGCTAGGGATGAATTCTGCAACTCACCTGGAAGAGACCTTGGTGGTAACAGGCTGTGATTCTGTTTGGTGTTTTGATGGATTGTCTCTACCATCAACCACTGAAGTTCTTTGCAATGCAGTTGTGGTGGTTCCCTCTCTGAACCTGTTATGGGCTCTAAATAGCATTGAGAAAAATCGCTGGACCTGTGTTGTGGCCTAGACTTGTGTCATCTTTCTTCTGTGTGGACAGTCTCTCCAGAAAACCTTGTGTGCGTGAAGGAGGCTTCCTTCCAGTGAAACCCTGGAAAGAGAGAGGAACTCTCCAAACCTTGTGTTCCCATGGCTTTCTAACACAGTTTAATGGAATGGGCTTTCTGAGAATTTCCCTTGTTTGTGGTACAGTTAAGGTTGTCAGTGCAGCAGCGGTTTTAGGTGATGGATTCTCAAGTCCGTTGCCTTTCTAGAGTCGGGTCAGTTTGGAAATAAAAATGATCGCACAATTTAGGCAACAGCAGCTTGGCTGTTTGAACAATAAAGGTTAGAGCCTTTTGGGAACTGAACTGTCTCGTCTGAAATGCACAGTGCCAGTTTCTGTGACTCTTCTCTGTCATCTCAGTAGCATTTTCTTGAAAGAAATTTGTTTCTCTCAATGGGCTTCAATCCCTTCATTGCATTTTCAAATAGAGACCAAGGAGGTGCAAGAAAGCAGTACATGTCCAGCTTGGAGACATAAGAGGTGATACTGAGGCAGGGCACAAAACAGAGAAGGTGGATAGAGGACTTCTGGAATAGTTTGGAGGGAGAGATGACTTTTTTCAAGATTAAACTGCACTTGATGCTGAGAGGAAAAAACTACAAGAAAACATTAGTTATTCAACAATAAGGAAATGCATAAGTGGAGGTCCATCCTTTGCACAAAGTGGGTTTATAACATATTAAATCTTCTCTAAGGTAAGTGAAAAGGGGAGAGCTGAGCAGACAACTCTTTTGGAGTCTGTCCTGATAAGCGTTACAGCCCAACAGTGTCAAACCATGAGAATGAACACTTCAGGAAATCAAAAGCATTCAGTAAGGCCTTGAGGTTAGAGGACATTGTGTACTGCTCAAAAAAAAAAGACCCAAATACCCATGTCTGTAAGAAAATGTCAGCCAAAACTGAAAGGATGTTAAATTTTCTAAAAATACCTAACAATATTGATGTGCTGTCTTCATAACAGTCTCTTTTTTCAAATACTTGTCAACTAATCTTGGGGCAGTTTAAGTTTGTCTGTTTGCAGTTTTAGTCTTTATTTAATCTTTGTGCTGTGAATGATGCTTTTACCATGTTTGTTAATGCAGTCTGTGCTTCGTGGCATAGAGAAACCAGTCCCATTCCTTGCTAGAAAAATCAAGAAGCTGTACTGCATCCTATGAAGAAAAGTTTTCTGTAAAGTAATACTGAAGCATCCTTTACTGAAACAGAATCTGTTCAAATTCCTTTTGGTAACCATCTGCCTCTTGGCAGGTGGTAGGCTAGGCTACATAGTTATGCATTTTTTAAAAAAAAATCTTTTTTTTTTTTTTTTTTTTTTACTTGCTCCCACCTTTTGTGACGTTGTTTGCTTTCGGTCTTATTTCCTGCTCTTCAAACAGAGCTCACTGCTCCTTTTTTGTTGAAGTGCCTGCCTTCTCATTCTCATTTTGCTGTTTTTTCCGGAAAGATAAAATCTTGCCTTTTGAAAACAGTGACGAGAAATTCCTGCTGTCACTAATGTTTTTGTCACCTTCCAGTTCTCGTATTTCATGTAGTTATAGTGATCATCAACCTCATAAATTTGTAACTGATAAGACACTCTTAGATGTTTGGGTGAAACTGCCCCAGATCTTTCCTCTTGCTGAATGTTAACTGATTGTTTGTTTAAGGATGACTTTATCTTGTCCCGGGATAAATCCTTTGTTAGAACCGGTGTTTGCTGGGTCCTTTCAAAGCACAGTGTTGCAGATGTGTAAGGAAGCTCCATCTTTTCTTGGAAATAGACCTGGATGCTTTTATGAAAGACTCAAGTCTATTCCTCTGTGTGTGACAGGCCAGAGAATTTGGTGTACATGTGCTTTGAGTCAAAACTAGCCAAAAATCCTTGCTAATGTCTGCGCCATGTGAAGACTCTGCTTTATGCTGCTGTTCTGCAGCAGTTAATCCAGCCTCATGGGCTCACTGTGGTCTGAGGAGGAAGGTGTCTTTGCCTTCTCTCCCTGCTCCCAGCCACTCTTTCCCTTTCCCTGAGCTGGCTCTGATATTTTTTGGATTGTGCCACTTCAACTCACTAATCTAGTAAAACATCCTGTCCAACTGCCTTTTTTTTCTTTTTACTCTTGCCTTTTTCTTTTCTTTTTTTCTTTTTTTTCTCTGGGATCAGGAATTAAAATTCACAGAGCAGTCTCATGGGTGAGTGGATGCAGAGGAAGTGATGGCAGTCCAGAGCTGTAAAGTTATGTGGAAGGTTAGAGTGTCCTTCCACAGCCACAGTGAAACTACCTGAGAATTGAAAGGATACTCAGTCATTCCAGACTACATTTCATCTAAAGAAACAAAGCTTTGTTTAAAAAATGCACCTGTTTATTCTGTTGATCTAACCTGTGCAGCTTTGGGTCAAGAAAGATGACTTGACAATTTGCATACTAAAGTGATCAACAATATAAAATGCTGTAAATGCTTTTGTTTTTCTTGGCTGAGAAGGACTCCTGCCTCACTGTAAAGTTCACTGTAAAGTTCACAGAGGATCTCTGTGAATCTGTGTTTGGCCCAAATCAAGTTTCAGGAACAATGCACAGCAGAGATTGATTTGTATCTTCCTTGGAGTTAAGCCTTTTGCACAGTTCACTCCTGAAGTGCTGCATCAGAAGCTGTGGGCTGAGTCTCTGGGTTTGGGGACACACTGTGTCCACATTCGAGCGGGTTTTGGAAGACCTGTACTACAGTGCTTCAGTTGCAGGCTTGGCCTTCCTGCTGCCTTTCATTCCCTGTGGCTGGGAAGGCGAGGCTCCCATGGCAGTTGTATTTATTTAGGCTTTGTTTTCCCCTGAAAAGAGGGCTCCAGTGAACTGTATATTTTAAAATTCTGGGCGACCTTTGTCTCAAGGGAAGCACAGTGTGCTAACAGCTGACTCCACCAAAGAACTCCAGCACTGGGACCTAGCTTAAGCAGCAAATGTTTGTCTTGAGCAGAAAAGCTCTTCAGGCAGCAGGGCTGTGCTTTTTAATTAAAATAGCT
Organism: Neopelma chrysocephalum; assembly: GCF_003984885.1. Classification (NCBI taxonomy): domain Eukaryota; kingdom Metazoa; phylum Chordata; class Aves; order Passeriformes; family Pipridae; genus Neopelma; species Neopelma chrysocephalum. The sequence goes on along the minus strand of NW_020897761.1, from coordinate 4,070,090 downwards.
GTTAGCTTGGTCATATGCCCCTACACACTAGCACAAGGGTTATTTTTCTGCAGAGCTCTAGGCAGGAATTTTCAACGCAGGGAGTTAAGGGTTCGATTCCTATTTAATTAGAGTAATATTTGCTCCCTACCTTGGTTTTCTTTGAAAATCCCAGCCTTAAACTCTGGGCAGACGTGACTTTGCTAAGAAGGGAGGATAAACATCAAAAGGCTAATGTTTAACATTTTTATGCAAGTTCATATGCTCTGGTATTTTGTTTTTTAAAACTTTCTTCGCCAAATACCGCTTCCCTCAGCTTCTGTGTCACAAAGTATACTGTAGCAAGTCATGTTAGCTTAGCGTTCAAAAAATTACCGCCTTTCTGGAGTACACTTAGACTCAAAATGTGGAGGAACTAATTCTGACAATAGGTGGCTTGGATCATAAATGTTGAACATGCCAGCCTCCTAAGTCATTGAATATACATCCTTGCTATTCTCTTGAGGGTGTTGATTATTATGTGACAGCGCTGTTGGGGTTGTACTCCTTCCCAATCCTGATTGCGTTATCCTAGATGACATCCAAAAACTTTTGTGTTAGCTCAGGGAGGCTGGGTCACACTCCTGTGAGAAGTGCAGTCATCTTCCCCAGTGGTGTAGCAATGATCAGCTTTCTGGTGCTTTTCCAGGCTTTATTAAAAAGCATAGTGGCCTCTTTGGTACTGGCTGAGATCCGTCTGTGCCAAACTTGACGAGTTGGCTGGTGTCACTACAGTAGTATCTCCAAGAGACAGCTCGGAAAGAGGCCAAGAGGGATTATGATTCTTTTTCTTCCTTCATGTTTGAACTGTCAGATACAAAGGGAGCAGGGAGCACGTGGAAGCCTCTGGAGGTGGCAGCTCTGAGTTTGAGTGTACAAATGGTTTGAAGTATCGGGCACAAACAGACTTTATCCTGGACGTTGTTTGTTTCTCTTGTGGCACTTGGTTCCAGTGTTGTGCAGAGCAGATGGATTTCAGAGGCATTAGAAGTTACACCCTTAGCTGGTATGGATTCTGGAACACCTACCACAACCTAGTGTTTGTTTTGTGCTGCTTTTCATTTCCCAACTGCAAGCCTTGGGTAGGAGGTAGCTGTAATAAAACACCTGAGGTGTTAACAGCTGAACTGATCTGATGACAGAATGACAGCATCCAATTTAGACCACACTGCTGCTTCTTCCCTTGTGCCTTTAGTGGCTTTCCAGGTTGGAAAATAATCTTTGCAATCAAATGAGCCAAAGAATCTCTTGTGGAGATGTCCTTTTCATGTGTTTGGCACTAAAACAAAATAGGCCAGACCCCTCTGGTGAGGCTGGGTTGGTGGATGTGTGCTGTGAGACCAGACTAATAGGTAACAGTTGTTTTATCTGCAGCTGACTTGTTCCTGGCAGTTTCTGTCCCTTCCCTTGTATTTAGAGTGAGATGATTTGTCTTTGGGTAATTAGTAAAGATGTGTTGCTGAGATAGCTTGAGAATAGGAGCTTTCATTGTAAGTTTTGGCTCCAATTGTTAATTTTTTTTGCCTTGCAGATCTTTTCACTTGTTAGGTATTTCCCTGATTCACTGGGTTTTCCAGAGGAGGTAAAGAGAAGGACAAAGCCAAGAGTAGCTTGGTGATGTGTATTTCCTGTTGTTTACTTCTCTGTCCTGCTGCTGTCCCCAGTCATTTCACCTACTACCACCATATTAAATCAGTCTGTTATTAGCACATCAGTAATAATTTTTAATGAATTGTGTTCTGATAATTCGTATTATTGCCTCTGAAGAGCTCAGTCAGGGCTGCCCTCACTACCCAGTAGTCTGTGGGGAGTAATTTAGGGCAGTATTTAATGGATCAGGCCGTGCATAAGTCTCTTAAAGCCCAGAGTTTTGTATTTGAGGGTTGTAAAATCCCTTGTAAAAGCCCATTAGTTCCACTACATGCTTCCCAGTGTGGTTATGAAATTAAACTCTTTTCTCCACCATATTAGTCTAAAATAAACACAGATGTTTGCTCTCTACAGTTGTAGATTCATCTTCAATTGTTCAAATTCTATATTAAGCTCTTAAAATTTATGATATCTTGGACGGTATTTGACATTGCCCAAGATATAATTAGATCTATTAAAAATGAAACAAAAAACCCAACACCTGAGGTTTGGGAATGGCTGCTGCTGCTTTGCTGCTCTGGGAGAAAGATGCTGTGAGATCCTGGGGAAGGAGCACGTTTTTGAGAGTGTGATGCTTCTTACTTCTTTAGAAAAGAAGGGGAAAAAATAGTTGGCTTCAGTCCTTTTTTCTGGGGAAACTACTGAAATACTTAAGCAGGGAAGACCTTTACTAAACACAACACGCAACTGGGGGCACTTCTGGCAGATGTAAACAGTGTAGTCCATGGAATTCTGTGTGTGCCTGAAGCCATCCTTGGAACTGAAGACATCAGTTGTATTCATTGGATTGCCTGCAGTGAGCTGTGGAGATGGCTTTGTGGGAGTGTCTGGAGTTTGGATGTGATCTGGATATCACATTTGAGATCCCTTTCAGGTATTACCTGGTTATTGCTCTGGACATTTTGGCCTATATAAAAGTGTTCCCTCCTTCAGAGAAGTTTGAAGTTCTCTGCTTTGAGATACCTGGTGTCAATAAAGCACATTATATAAATGATCACATATTTTCTTTTGTATACTTTGTCACGTGCTGTATCTTCCCAGCAGTAACTCTTGTATTATACTTTTCACCAGCTGCCTTTCTCCCTTTATGGGTAGCAATTGCTTTGTAAGTCTCTTAGGAAAGTCTTCTCTCCATCAGTCTGTCAGACTATGAACTCTACCTCTTTTCAGTGTCTTTACTGAGAGGTGGTGGCTTCAATACTGCAAAATGTGTTCCAGACTGAAGCAGTGTCATTGCTGTTGCACAACAAGTGTTTGCATTAGTTATTCTTCCTTGTAGTCAAATGTCTGCTCAGCGATGTTTATTTTGTTGATTAAACCTGTGATTGAGCAGAGATCCCCACTGATTTGTTCCAGGGAAGCTGATGTTTCCTCAAGGAGTGCCTAACCTAAACCTTCTTCAGCAAGTCTGTTTGCCTTTGTATTTTAGTTGGCGTTTGTGCATCGAACCTTGTCTGCTGTTGCACTGCCCAGCAGCCTCACTTGGTTGAATCTGTCTGAAATCCCCTGGCTTCCTCTTGGGAAACATAAATGTTATTTTGCAAAAGACACCACTGCCTACTGTTCATCTTCTTCCAGGCCTTTAATTAGATGCTCCTGTTCCTGTAAGCATTAAATTTAACTGGGTTATTTCAGTGAATATGGATAACTCTGTGGATTAAAGATTAAACTGAGTGCTTTTACAAATACGCAATTCAAAAACATGAGAGCTAAAGTATTTTTTATAAACACCATTTTACCAGAAGGCCTGATGACTCCATGTGATTTTTCCTTTTCCTTTTGCTGAGGAGACTCACACAACAGCATGAGGGGACTGAGCTTTGACCTGACGGATCAATACACGTTGGGTTGCACTGTCAGTGCAGGTGGTTTTTCTTGTGCTAAAAGAAAACACAAGTTTTATGCCCCTCCTGGGCAGAGGAATGTCCTTCCCCAGCCAGCTGTAGTCTGCCAGCTGGCATCCTGAATATACACACGTGTGGTTAGAGAGGAGAAGAAACTGCCTGGTCCTCTGCAGTGTGGCACTGATGACCTTCTGCCACTATTAGATTTGGTCCTTTATACAAATACTGTTCCTTATCTCTTAGCCTGTTCTTGAGTCTTGATAAGATGCTTCACCTTCTCACTTAGTAGTCCTTTGAAACTTGGAGAAAAAATACAAACAGTTCTAGTGAGCCGTGCTTTCTTTAGCTACACTGATTGTATTCAAAACTCCTACAGCAATCTCTGGAATACTTTGTGAATTAAATTACTCTTTGAGAGAGTTTCTGCCTAGATCTGGTTTATAGCTCCCAGATAGCCCCTTCAGGAGAGCTAGTGAGCTCTTTCCTGTGTACTGGAGTGCTAGTCTGAGATAAGTGGCAAACTTCTAGTGAGCTACTGAGGGGATGGGGACACAAACCTTCTTGAAACTTGATGCTCCTCTTCCAGTGAGTCTCTTAAGACCCTGATGACCAATTTGTGATTCTCACTCAATTATTTTACCAATATTGCCAAACTTATAAGATATTCTGACTTCCAGTTCAGTTTGAGTCTACTGCTGTGGCAGTTGTGATTTTGAGAGAAATGGGTCATTGCTGTCTCCTCCCAGCTCAGTTTTCAACAAACTGATTTTTTTCAAGGCACAGGAAGGTATTTTGACCCTTTGTCCTACTAAATCTCTTTAGTTATTAAACTGCATTAGATCTGCTCTCAGGAGCTTTAGCCTCTGGTACTCCAGCTGTGCATCAGCAGACTTTCCTGCTGGAGAGCTGTTGAGAGGCCAAGAAAACTTTTTCCTTTGCGGAAAAGTCTATTCTGCCAAAGATGAAGGCCTCTGATTGAACTGACTGAAGGTCCTGCATTCACCTGCAGGTTCAGTGCAGTTGGAATTGGGGTTTATGTAAACCCTCTGTGGTTTGGTAGGATCAACTTTTGAACATGGCTGGTGCTGCTTCCCAGAGTGACTGTTTGGGTTTCTTGTTTGCTCAAGCTAATGCTCCTCTCTTTCAGTGTAGGATTGTACTCATTTTGTGTGCTGCCTTACCTGTATAAATAAGGCTTTATTTTTTTTTTTTGACGTAAAGACCTGTAAGAGATGGGGCTGGCTGTTTCTCATCAATGATATCTGGTACAACTGCTTGAGGGGCCTTGAACCACTGCATCCCATGTCTGCCTAAAGAGAACCCCCTGGAGTTCCTGTTCAGTTCCTGAGGGTCTGAAAATGGGAGTAATCAAAGCAGCAAACGTCTGACTTACTCCATATGGCTTTTTTTTTTTTCCAGGGGAAATATGCAGGAAGTAACTTAGTTTCATAGTGGGCAAAAAGTGCTAAGAGTTGAAGGCTGTTCCCTTTTTCTACTTCTAGTTTTCAATTTTGAAATACCACACTGACTAGCTGTTTACTTTGTACAAGGTCACTTAGAACCTGAGTCGGCATTTTACTGATTTCCCAGGCTCTGCAAATATCAAGGTCAGGTTAGGTTTTTATTAGCTTCTTGGAGTAATTTGTTTCCTTTCTTGTTGTCTTTTATGTGTTTGTTTCTACACATCCATTAAAATATGGTACAGTTAGTGTATTGCACTTGCCTTTACTAGTTCACCCTGTATTTACTGTTTTGATTAGAAATGTAATGGAAAGTAGCAAGAGCACAAGAAAGAAATACCTACAGACATTTGCAACTAGATGAATTAACTTCAGCTGAAGTGGTTGTGGCATTCAGAAGTCAATGGGGTTATGAAAATGTGTATTACACTGTACAGTTCATACAATTCATAATGGACTTTGCACTTGGAAGTTGAATTTCAGTTCTGTGAATGAAAGACTTGATTCTGCTTAAAACTCTTAACAAGCAGAAAAACAGCTTACCAACGACGTGGCTACAAATAAATGTACTTAATTTTGTTACAATTAAGTCAAAGCAGCATCTCATAAGTAAACTGTCCCAGAGATCTTTTGTCCATTTGATTTTAAAGCTAGTTAACCTGGCAGAGAGAAGTGTTGTGCAGAGTATTCATTGAGAAGTTTTAGAATTAAATCCTGGTTTATGTCCAGCACTGAAAGAGGCTTCTACCTGTGCCATAAAAAAATCATTCCGGAATCCCAGACGTTGTTGAAGACATAGGTCACTAACAACAGAAGTGTCAAATCTTTTCTTTGCAGCACCTGCCCAAAGTATTAATCTATTTCTCTCATTTGAAGTGTCTGCTGTGGGCAAATCAACCCTTTTGGGAGAATGAGAGTCTGTGGCCATTCCAAAAACCTGTGTTGAAAAATTACAATATTGACCATTAATCCTATGCTGTTAACACCTAAATATTGAAGAATACCACGTAAGCAACCATAACTTATCTGAAAACCCAAACCTCACCAAACCACCCAACCTAAAAACCCCTTTTGTTTTCTCCTTTGAGGACTGTGGGCTACAGAACACATGTCCAAACCACTCAAGCCCCACTTCAGCAATTAGAGTTCAAGCATTTTCAGCCAATTCACCAGCTCCAGTTAAAAAATGTGACCATCTTGGGCTTTAGCCTGGGATTTGTAGTATTTCAAAACATAATTCCAAAATCTTTCAAAAGACTCTTACCCTTACATTGCCTGATGGTGGTGAGCCTGAGTATTGTACATTTATTAATGTGGTTAGATTGATATGCTTTACTTGCCTTATGTTGCTTTTAATTCATGTGTTTTTACCCAGAGTCTTTATTTCAATTAGAACTTCAATAAAGAATAAGATCTTTTCTTTAAAATACTCAATAGTAAATACAATAGTTAATAGCTCATTTATGCCTCTTAATATATTGAAATGAATTTCCTCTGTTTTTAAAACAAACTGCATTAAGCTGGAGCTCTGTTTGATTCAGATTCATAATTAAACACAAATACGATTGTGATCTAGTAGCTGCAAAAGGAGCATTAGAAATACAGAGAAGCTAAGCGAGGATCAGTATTAAGGAGCTCAGATGTGGTTTGTTTTTTAAATACGATTGAATTGCTTGAAGAAGTTTAAGCTCTGCTTTTTTCTTCTCTTGTGGAGATGTTGATAGACCTTTTAGAAGTTCCTTTTAGTTTGGGGCTGCAGAAGTATGGAGTAGCCTAGGACATCAGTTATTGCAAGGACATCAGTGATGTCACTTGATACTGTCCTTTCTAGAAGTGGAGAAATAAAGTACTTTTACCAGTATTTTCTATGTACTGGTAAAAAAAAAAAAAAACAACTAAAAAAAGTCCTAAGTTGATACTTGGAATGGAAATGGATAGTCAAAATGGAATGGAAAGTCAAAAACAAAACCTGATAGTAGTTTGTCCATCTTGCTTTAACAAAACCCAAAAAGCCAAAACCCACACTCAATTGCCCTCCCCAAAAGTCCATGAAAGGTTATATTTCAGGACTTCTATTCAGCCAGTCACAAGGCAAGTGATTTTTTTTTTTTTTTTTTGAGAGGCATTACAGTCTGGAGTGGTGTGGCAACTTCAGCACCGAGACCCTCTTCACACTTCAGTGACAGCAGTTTGAACTGGCTGCAGCCAAAAGGAGGATGTAAAAGGCTGCAAGGGTGCTGATGGCTGTGCTAAGGATGAGTGTTTGTCAGAGAGTGTGTCCTTTGATCTGGGCTGGGCCCCCTCCAAGAAAAGAAGGAAAATCACTTTTATAATAAGCAAATAACGTCTTGATTATTTTTTTTTTAAGAGGAAGTCAGTTGTGTTGAGTTGCGAGATACGCGCGGCTGCGAGGAACCAGCCCCAGCCAACTGACTCTTTTCAGTCTGACCACTGATAAGCCAACACTGAAAGCCCATAAACAAACCACTTCTAGTATGACAAATGCACAGTTTGTTTTTTCATAATGCAGGGAGGTGTTTTACAGACAATGATACCAAGTGTCAGATTGCCCCCCTCGCCCCCCATTTTACTAAGCAAACTGGGATTTGAAGATTAATTCTGAAAACTCTACTGTAATTATTATTACTGTTAAAATTTTATTACGGTTTTAAAAGTGATAGAATTCTTGATTTGAGGTAATCCTACTGGTAAAAGGAACATAGGCACGGAACGCAGTCAGTTGTGCAACTCATTTTTTTAATAATAATTGTATTTCTTTGCCACTGAGTGGAAAAAAAAAATCCAGGTCTCACAGGATCAAAGGCAAAGATTTATTTAAGTACTTTGAAAACAAAAGAAATCATGATATGAGTATAGTAGATGGAGATGGTTAAGACTGAACATTTTTAGATTCCTGCCAACAAAAAATGTTTTAGTTCTGTGCATTGGAAGAGGGTGTATCTGTGTCTTGCCTCGTTATTTTTGGGCCATTAATAAACAAGGTGACTTAAGCAACATCTAATAATTATTTTTGAATTGGCAAACCTGAATAGACTGGAGCCCAGGCAGGGGAGACCTGTGGCCTGCTCTTGAATTTCTCATTCTTGGAATACAGGGGGAATTCCAGGCTATTGTAAGTGTGCAGCTGCTAGAGCAGCTGGAGAAGAGAAATGGGAGGATCTTGGTGGTAGCAGCACATTTACTAAAGAGACTTGGCCCAAATAATGGAAAGCTGCTGCAAACTGGTGAGGGAGGCGATGGTGTCAGCTGGAGGGGAAGGTCATCAAACAAATCAAATCTTACTCTCTGATAAAAGACTGGGGCTGTGTGCATTGTAGCAATGTTTTAGGAAGGATGATAAAAGCAAGTTATCAAGAAGTGTGGTAAAAAAACTCAACAAGCTTTCAGTGCTAGGGAATTCTTAATGTAACTGAAAGGGGAGAAATAGTTTATCAAGCAGAAGATTGTTGACTGTGACCATAGTCTGTGGTTGCACATGTGCACCCATATGCCAACCTGGGAAGAAATGAGCTGGTTCTGAGCCATGAGGTTTTATCTGTTCAAGGAGCTCAAAATAAGAACGAATTATTTGAAACCTTCACCTAAACAATTTTGGCTTCAAAGTAAACCATGCAATTGTAATTAGGAAGCTGAATAACTGTTAAAACAAAATATTCGTGCAAGTGGTAGGTTCTCTAGATTTTGATGTCAAAGCAAGATGGATTTCGGCAAATAAATACTTTATGCAGAGCTTTCTATATATGTGTCCGTAAAATTCAATATCCCTTGAAAACTATTTTGTACTTAGTGGTCCATTCATTGGTCCTTTTCCTTAAATCCCTCTGAGAGTGTACATTTGTTTTCTTCTCTCTGATATCTCCAGTCATGAAAATATGTTTAGAGTAATTATTTTGTTTCTGAATAAAAAGAAAGCAAAAAAACTCTCAACAACCAAGAAACCCCCAGGTATTTGTGGTTGTCTGCATACTACGTGGGGGAAGAAAAATTAGTATTTTAGGTAGACGAGTGTCAAAAATTTTATTCTTCCTCAAGTAATCTTCATTGAATAATTATATAGGAAAAAATTAGGTTCTCCTGACAAGAGTTCCTTTGCTCCTGGTCTGTTGACACTGCTTTGACAAGATTTTCTTGGGAGGCCATCTTTTCTCTTAGTCCCTCTGGCTGCACTGCTGGCAGACCTTCATTCTTTCTGCTTCTCACCTCCTGGCAGATGTGTCTTCATTCAGTGCAGGCTGCCTGCTGGCTCTCAAACTGTGCCTTTTTAAAATTATTTGCAGTTCAGCTTCTACTTTGGGGTCACTTAGGGATGCTAGTTGTTTTAGTTTGACAACAGTGTTATTGGAAGTTCTTGTGCTCAAAAGTCCTGGAGTTAAGAAGTGAAACTCAAGCTCGACTACAGCGATTCCCTTGGTAACGTTGTCCGTGCAGGAATCTCCTTGAATCTGAGCGTCTCAACTTATATCAAACTTGTTTGTTTCTGTGCATCAGGCCAGTTCTGCACTGAGGACGTGGATGAATGCCAGCTCCAGCCCAATGCCTGTCAGAATGGAGGCACCTGCACCAACCACAACGGGGGCTATGCCTGTGTCTGTGTCAACGGCTGGAGCGGGGACGACTGCAGCAAGAACATCGACGACTGCTTCACTGCCTCCTGTGCCAATGGATCCACCTGCATTGACAGAGTGGCTTCTTTCTCCTGCATTTGTCCAGAGGGAAAGGCAGGTAAGCACAGAAAACTTGCATGAATCTGGTACTTAGAAGAAGGTACGTCCCAAAGTTTATGCGTTCGTTTGAAGTGACGTGTTTATTTTACGCACTTTGTGACCAAACCAGGAAGAACAAAAGGAAATGTGCTGTCCATGAGCAAAGACCTGTTAAACCCCTGTAGCTTGGGACAAAGTAGTGTTTGTATTAGGCTGGAAGACAAAGTTATTATGGCTTAGATTGCAAGGAAAACAGATCTTTTTCTAGCCTTTAGCAGAACCTGTATTTACTGAGAAGTTGTGCATGAGGGTGACTTGCTCTGTGCCACTTATGGTAACTGTATGAGTCTAGAAGGCAAACTTAGGTATTTTTGTGTGAGTGTGTGAGAATGTAGGCGTCTTCACTGGTGTGGTGGAAAATTTGCTGGCTTAGGTTACGTAAAAATATGTTTCCTAACTACTACCTGGAAATACAAGTGATCAGCATATCTGAATTAAGAAAGTGAGCTTCTCGTGCACCTGTGTTTTCAGCTGTCAGAAAAGTTATCATGCTGGTTACAGAGAATAGTTAGTTAAGTGCTGCAAGGAAGACATTTTGGTGATGGTCAGACATTTTACTGCTCCAGAAGTGCTGGAGACACCTTTAAAGTCACAGAATCTGTATTTAAATATAATGTTTTATAAGTGTGTGGTGAAGTCCCCATGGTAGTCTATAGGCTGAAGCCTGTAAGATATTGCCTAAGCCTCTATCTGTGAGAGTCTCTATTCGAAATATCAGGACAGGGAATATGACTATGTGACATACAGTGTGACTGGTGTATCTCACTTTATTATTAAACTCTTGGATACTTCTCTAGGTCTCCTGTGTCACTTGGATGATGCCTGTGTTAGCAATCCGTGCCAGAAAGGTGCTCTGTGTGACACCAATCCTGTGAATGGAAACTACATCTGCACCTGTCCTCAAGGCCATAAGGGAGCAGACTGCACTGAGGATGTGGATGAATGTGCAATGGGTGAGTTTGCTCTGTGTGAGAACACGCACAGGGAGTTGAGTCGTTTGCTTTATGAACTAACAGAGGAGCAAGAATAAACATTTTGTCATAGCTTCTCGACATACATGTGACTCCTTTCTTGCTCTCTACCTTTCCTTTCAGTGTCTTTAGATGAGTTATAAATCTTGTGTGAGACTTAGAGCAGAAGGCTGAGTCAGAATAGTTGTCCATGTCTGAACTGTTAGCCTCTGGAATATGAAAAGCAATGAGATGCTTAACCATTCTTCATTGTGCAAGAGAGCTTTAGCATTGTGAGAGGAGTGCATGCAAACAGATGTGATAATTAAGCTGTCCCCTAGAACTGCAGGGTACAATGAAAGCACCACAGTTCATGTGGGAGCTGTTGTAGCTACAGCCTCGATAGAAACATGTCAAGGCTGTTTGATAGCCAGAACATGGCTGGATCTTTTGAGTGCCTTCCAAGACTGGTGACCACGAGGGCTTTTAAAGCTGTAGTTCTCTGATAGCATGCTGTTGTGTGGTTTTGAGGATTAACTGGGCTCTTACAGACTTACTTACAGTTTTGTGAGTGCTTGTTCATGCTTCCAGAGTGTGATGTGTGAAGGTAATACCTAACCAGCACTCATAAAAGTGCTGGAAAGAATCACTTCTTTGAATTTTGTTCCTCAGTCTGCCTTGGACAAGAGTGCAGTTTCTTTTTGAAAACATGCAGTGGACAAGTTTGCTGGTTTTGTGGCTGTGGTGGTATCTTTTCAGCCTTGGGAGTAAATGCAAAAGATGACCTAGAGATAAGGCCTTGAAATCATCATTAATTCTCTAAACCCTGCTAGCTGATGCTCCTGTCTTGAGAACTGTCATTCGTAATATGGACTAGAGTTGCTCCTTTGGTCCATTGGCAGTGACAACAATCCTGACAGAAAATAACTGGTACATGTTTTTGTGAGTCACAGTAGCCTTTCCCCAGGAGGATGAACAGTCTTTCCCCGGTATTACTTGATAGAAAGGAATGACCACTGGAAAAGACCATGACTAATAAAGAATGCTGTGGCTTTCCCGCTCTGAGGAGAGGTTTTGACACACACATTTATGTATCCTTCTTGCAGCAAACAGCAATCCATGTGAACACGCTGGAAAATGTGTCAACACAGAAGGCTCTTTCCACTGTGAGTGTTTGAAGGGGTACACAGGACCTCGCTGTGAAATGGACATCAATGAATGCCACTCAAATCCGTGCCAAAACGATGCCACCTGCCTGGATAAAATCGGAGGATTCACATGTCTCTGTATGCCAGGTGAGGGGAGTTTCTGACCAAGATGGGCCCCCCAACAAAGGAAAAAAGCAGAAGGCAGAGCACAGCGAGGGTTTGCCAGCTCTGCTCTGCTGAGGTGGAACACAAAGCTGCAAAGGGGTGAGGCTAAATGAAACAGTGAGAGAGAGCCTGCTGTGGCAGCACCAGCCAGGAGGACTTGGCATTTGTGTGTGGGAGGGAGAAAGCAATTAGAGGACTGAGAAAGAAACCAATCTCTACATCAACAAAGGAAGTTAGCTTTCTGAGCTGGAGTATGTGAGAACACATTTGTTACTATACCTGCTTAAGTGCATGTGCAGAAACTTACCTTTGTGAAAGCAAAGCAGGTGCAAACTTGAAAGGAGTGACTGTGCTTTAAGGTATGCATGTGATGATCTAGGATAATAGTGTTCAGGTTATTTGCTTAAAATACCCCAAATGATGTGAGCTCCCGGTGACCTGAGGAAATAACTGTAAAGGAAGTTACTTGATTGAAATCATGCTTGTAAAATTTGTATGGCCAGCGTACCAGTGAGGAATGTAGTCTGCTATTTTGCTCTCTGGTAGAAAGTGCTGAAAAAAGAAAAAGAATGCAAGTTGACAGTTGCACATTCTTATAAAATACAGTGAAAGAATTGTGACCCCTGCAGGTGATCAGCTGATACCATGGCAACTACAATGAGTTTTTATTAATATATAATCTGTTTTGAAGGGTGGAACTCTAGTCATAAATATTTCACCTTTCCTAAAGTTTTTCTTGTACCCTGCCATTAGCTAAAAATCCTTGAGCTAAAATAATCTGCTGTGTTTGGTTTTTTACCTTTTACCTTATATTGGTATAAGGTAATATATTACTGATGTATATATATAGATATATATTATTGATATCTTTCAAAGTATTAAAACATAACACCTTCTCCTCAAGTGGAAGAAAACATTAGATGTGAATTCACCACAAACTTCTGTTGCCACTGATTAAGTGAACATCTTCAGCAACAATGAAAAATACACTTCAACATCCCTTTGTAACCTCTGGTGCAATGACTTAACCTCTGGTATATGTTCTTACATCATAGGTTCTGTCCAAACTGCAAACTTTCAGTGAAACTAGGGTTAGACTTTCAGCACTAGTAAAAGAGGCACTTTCAAAGGCACTTTCTAGGACCTTCACTCACCTCTTCTGTCACCTCTTCCCATTTTTTCGATTTTTTTAACAGGTTTTAAAGGTGTTCACTGTGAAGAAGATATTGATGAGTGTCTAAGTAATCCCTGTGTTAACAATGGAGAGTGTCTTGATAAAGTCAACCGCTTCCAGTGTGTCTGTCCTCCTGGTAAGTTCTTACTTCTGGAAGCTTTTCCTGCTTCACCCTACCAAGAACTGCACAGATGTTTTAAGTGATACGTTTTTTGTGAGGTTCTGTTGTCTTAGGGCACCAGCATCTGTTTGAATGAGTGAGTTGCAATAGCTAGTAAATAAGAATAGTGATGTATTGGTTGCAATAATATTGTGCCTGTAATTGGGTTAAGTGTTGAGAAATATACAGTTGGACACTCATCTAAAAGAGCAGTTGGCAACATGAACTTCTGTTGTTGTGGAAACCATAATGAGATTCTTAACACATTTTAAAGATCAGACCCTCTGCATGCTTTTTGTCTTCAGAGATTTTTAGGCAGAAACCAGTTTTGCATCACTGTGGTTTATGCCGCTTGCATGAGGAGGGAGTGGATTGAGCTCCACTAGAAAAGGAAAAATGCTGAGCTGAGGGATCCATGTTAGCTGTAGGGTGAACATCACTTGTTTTCTTGATGGCTTACAAAAAGTTTTAAGTTCAGAATATATATGACAAAAGCCTATTCTGTATCCCTTCTTATTGTCTAATGATGTTCTGGCTCCTCCTTTGGTTCCTTCCTCCAGGAAGCATTCCTGAAGGTTTTAATTTTTTTCTTGAAGTGCCTGAGGGTCTGCATCATCTGACATAACCTGTCGATACTTCGTTAACTAATTCAAGCAGTGTATTGAAAGTCCCAGTGCTATATCATACCACATTCCATATAGCTGTGGTAATTCTGCTCTGAAGGCTCTAGTGATGTATGCGCTGTTGTTTTATTTTTAGCTGCTTGCTTTGATTACTTGAAGGTTTTTTATTGGTGGGCTCTCAGTTTTACAGGCAGGGCATACTGTCCACTGGTGGACACCACTTGTGCTCCATCTGCTTTATTTCTGTTTGACTTGGCTGTCTCAGTTTGCAAGATGGGGCTCCTTTGACCTGGGGGACAGAAACTACAGTTTGGCTGGTGGTTTGGATGAGGAACCAATCCACCAGGGCGTGGTGTGTGTGCTTAATGATGCAATTGAATTTAGATTTGCTGAGCTTATGTTTGAGTGGTTTTAAGGATTAGCTAACAAATAATTCCTGACGGTGCAGTTGTCTAGATGAACTACTTCAAATGACTTCCCGGATTTTCATCTTCTTTTCTGCCTTTCAGGATTCAGTGGTGCCGTGTGTCAGATTGATATAGATGATTGCTCCAGCACGCCGTGTCTCAATGGAGCCAAATGTATCGACCATCCCAATGGCTATGAGTGCCAGTGTGCCACAGGTTAGTCTTGTGTTCAGAGCCCCTGGACTGGAGATCGCACATAACCTAAATACATAAAGGGGTGCCCCAAGTGTCAGCACTTTTTCTTTCTTTCTCTGAAGTGCTGGTTGGTTGTTGTGAAGCCTTGTCTACTCCTTTGCACAGAGAAAAGTATTTAAGTACAGGAAGCTTTTTACTTGTGATAGTTAAGTTCTCAATCAGTGAGAGTTCTGGCCTCCCTCTTTCAGCCTCATCTTTTGCTTCCCAGAAGATGACAACTTCTTCTGTATTTACTATGGAATCCACATAAGGAAAAAGCAGTGCCGTGAAGCCTTTTATTTGTGGTTTACCTTTCTTTCTTCCAAGTCAGATTATATAGTATACAGTTGAAGAACAAGAGATGGACAGAGCAGTGCTACTGTGTATTCTGACTTCTCTTACATCAGGTTATTTTATGTCAAAGGAGTAAGATTGAAACGCAGTAGCAGTTGTGACCACTGGAAGAAATACCACACAGTAGCTGCCTACCAGAGTGTAGCTAAAATGATTTGTCAAGTATCACACAGAAATTTTGATAGAGCTGTGGATGGAACTCAGGTGGGGTTTTTGAATGCCTTTACAGCCTGGTTAATTACATATTTAGCAGCGTCAGGTTTAATTATAGGATTTTCTTATCTTTAGGCCTCCAGGGGTGATGTAGATATATTTTTATCTTAATTTTTACATCTGGTCAAATGAGAGGGTTCAGAGCTGTTATACTCTAGTTCTCAGTAAGGAACTGCTTTTGGTTGCCTTTAATGGTGCCTGATACACTGCTTGTGCTTCAAATGCCTTGGCTTTAGCTCTTCCACTAGGGAAGAAGCTGAACAATTCATGGAGCTACCTTTGTCCCAGAAATGTGCTGTTAGGTTGGCTAGATTTATGTGTAATTTTTCTCATTTTGAATCATTCCAATAATCAAACTGTTAAGGTGAATTTGACTTCATTAATCTATTCTGCCCTGTACAGCAGGTAGCAGAGATTAACCTAAAAATAGCCTGTCTTTTCTCACACACACACACACACACACACACACACACACACACTCTCCACCATTCCCAAATGCCTGAAGAAACATTGAATTTGTTGAAAGAAGGAGAATACAGTAGTTCAGGAAAGGAATAATTATTGTGGTCAGAATTTTTCCTTTTGATTACTGCATGTGACAGACTAAGCTGACACTTGCAAACAGAAGGAAAAGCTCAAATCTTCACCAAACTTGGAAACTATTTTAGAAATTCTTTCTCAAGCTGTTGTGTGGTCTGGTTGGTTATCAGAGTGCAGAGCTTACCAGGCCTAGGAGGGTTTTGGGTCATGTAGTGGTGGACAATGTGGAGAGATGTGCCTTGAGAGGCAGGTTCTGAATTTGGCAGTAGAACTGCTTAAACCACCTCAGTACTGAAATTCTAGATTTTCCAGATGAGGAGGGAAGACAACTGCTTCCATGAAGGCAAATGAGGTATGGAGTATTTTCAAGGAACAGGCTGAAAGCAACCAAATATATGTTACTGAAGCAGCAGCACTTAGTAAAATCCTTGGTTAAATCTTTGACTGAAAATGGAAGAGGGACTGTGTACTAGGGCTTTTTTCCATCCTGTGTGAGGGATTCTTATGTTCTATATTCAGGTGGTTTTTCCTAGTCTAACTTCTGTCTGCAAAGAGGGAAATCTTATCTCAGTAAGGTATGCTCAATTAAGGGATCCAGAAATATCTGATCTATAAGTGGTTCAGTTGAGCTGCAATAGGAGGCAAGGTAATAATTTTTGAACAAATGTATGCTAAGTATTATATTTAATATTGACAGCCTTCTATAAGACTGAAATGCGGAATTCATCATTGGGGCAGGTCAGTTACTGGAAAATAATGTTTGAGTATGTTCTTGCTCTATTAATCTCATAATATGAGTGATATGTGTTCCCTGAATGGTAATCGCCAGCTGCCGACGTGATTGAAAACTGCAAAATGTTTGGCCAAATGCTGTACAGATAGCTCTATTTACTGCTTGCTTTTTGTCTTTTCTTTCCCTTCTGGCATTATTCCACTTCTCCTTCCCAGTGGTAGATCATGGCTTTTCTTTTCTTGAGTTGTCTTAGGTCTTTCCTCTTTTATTTGCCTCTGCCCTCTTTTTTTTCCACCCCCCGCCACCGTTTGTCCCCTTATCGGTTTGTTTTTCTTCCTTCCCTAACATCTTTTTATATCCATCTCTCTAACTAGCCTCCCTTCCCTCTCCCCACCTACTTCCACACCCATTCATCCATGCATACGTTCGCAGAACTTGGAAATGTTAGCCGTCACCTGGTATGTTTGACCACAGAAATAACCACAAACCTGTATGAAAAATGGGGAGCCTGTTATCCACTTATAATACTCAGGTGAGAATCACTCTTCAGCTGTTGAAATTCCCTGCAGCTTGGTTTGTATCAGTCTCCAATCAGTGTCTTGAAATTTGAAGTTCTACCTTCCAAATCTTCAGCTGCTGGAAGAGGTAGCGTGAGCCTGTTGGTCTAAAACCTCAGCTCTGAAAACCATTTATTTTAAATTGTCCCT
This sequence comes from Neopelma chrysocephalum, assembly GCF_003984885.1. Lineage (NCBI taxonomy): Eukaryota > Metazoa > Chordata > Aves > Passeriformes > Pipridae > Neopelma > Neopelma chrysocephalum. The sequence goes on along the minus strand of NW_020897761.1, from coordinate 4,052,926 downwards.
GTTTCATATAGCTCTGCTCCATTATGGAAAACAGGGCTCTTGAGGGAGTTGTTTGCTGCTCTTACTTTCCTGAACTGTTGTTTTTAGCCCTGTTTGTGAATAGATTCTGTCCTTCTCTGTTGCTCAGGATGTTTCCCAGCTGAAGCAGAATGAAACAGGCCAAATCGCTGCTTGTTTCATTGCTCCTAACTGAAGAGGTTGCATGCAGCCCTTAATAAATTTGCAGTTGGTGCTTGATTGCAGTTACTGAAAGGTTTTCCAATGAGATGGAAAAGAAAATTTTTAATAAGCAGAACTGCAGAAGCTTTGACATGAGCCAAGGGAGTTCCCTTTGGAAGGCTTCAGCAGCATCTTCATTCTAACAAGGTCAACCTCCCTCTGTCCCCCTGTTATTGTGTAGAGGAAATAATGACAGGAGCCTGCCTTCAGATAGTTTATACTGATCTAGTAAATACTCAGGTTTACATGTTTCCTCTGATGGCTACTGTTCCAAATAAACTGAAGGTGACCTCTTCCAATGCCAGGGTTCTCCATGCATGGTGTTGTTCTGTAATGCTGTGAACAGTGGAGAGTGTCATTTTCCAGGGCTGGAAATGCAGTTGAGGTGCCCAGTCACCCTTTGTGCTCTCTGCCACTTTGCTGATTCTTGATATGATTCTTTCTATATCTGCATTATATTCACTGCAGCATCATACCAGTTAACTTCTTAGTTACTCCCATTCGTCATTTTTCCTTAGGTTTTACTGGCCTTCTGTGTGAGGAGAATATCAACAACTGTGATCCTGATCCCTGCCACCACGGGGAATGCCAAGATGGAATCGATTCATATACATGTGTGTGCAATCCTGGCTACATGGGTGCCATATGCAGTGAGCAGATAGATGAGTGCCACAGCAATCCTTGCCTCCACCAAGGGCGCTGCATCGATCTGGTGAATGGCTACCAGTGCAACTGCTTGCTGGGCACTTCAGGTACGTAAATGCACAAATGGGAGGGGTGGATTCTAAAAGAAATCAAGCATTTAATAATTTCTAATGTGTGCTCTGGTGTGTACTAAATTTGCAGACAGAGATAAGCTTATGGTGTGAGAGTGTCATTGTCACGTTACTTTTCCTTGCTGAATTTTGGCGTGTTTGTGTGGGTTGCCTGACCCTCACTGGTACTGCAACTGGCCTTGAGGAATTTACTTCCTCTTTACTCCAAAAATTCAAGCATGCAATAAAACAGACATGATGTTCAAAATAGTTTATTCCTTTGTTTAAACATTTAGTACAAATTCAGGGTCACAGTCAGTCAGTATCCAGTGACTCAGGTAACGCTCCTTGGTGTTGCAGTGCTTCTGCATCATCACCTGTTTAAGTTGCCCCAATGCATGTGTAACTTCAAGCAGTTGGGATTCTTAATGTGGCTTTTTTCTGGGAAATAGTTTCATTGCCTTCTTTGTAAGATTTGGCCTCCTTATTCCTCGAACTTTTTTTTTCCCTTAGGAGTAAACTGTGAAAATAACTTTGATGACTGTGCAAGTAACCCATGCATCCATGGGGACTGTATTGATGGCATTAATCGCTACAACTGTGCCTGCAAACCTGGATTTACAGGTAAATTCAGCTACCCAATAGCTTTGAATTGTTTTGAAGATAGTTATCCGAGTAGCCAGGGAAGCTGTTCTTTGCATACTGACTGCAAGGTTTTCAGTTACTATCTCGATAAGTCCTTCTAATCTTCGAATCTCAGCGTCTTACATTACAGCAAGTTCTACCAGGCAGAAAAACAGCCTAATCCGTGCTGTGAAATGCCATTCTTGTTAGGTAATTACGTCCAATTCACGGTTCTTGGTTTTATAACAAATAAACCCATGTGACTTTGGTTTATTATTTACAGCATCTTTCCAGGGACAGACAGATTGTGGACAATATAGAGAGGTGTTTGATTAGATACTACCTTGGGCTTTGACCATGAACTATATTTCTCTTTCTGTGAAATCAAAGCATTAACTCAGTGTTCTATTGAGCTGCTCTCCACTCTGAAGTCTCCAGATGAATAACCTGATTTTTTTCAGTACTTCTCTTTCATTGCGTGGTCTGTTCCGTTTCCTTTTTAAACTATAAAATTTATCTGATACGGTAAAAGCAGGGTTGAGAAAAGAAGCAGTTAGGCATTTTTGGATCCATGCTTAAAACTGTAAGTCTACATCAGGTCTATTTCTGATAAATAAAGCACATCTCAGCACTTGGGTTTTGAGCCATGTAGGGTAATATGTTTATAAAGTAATTGTTGTAAGGCAGTTGGTACTGTTTATAACAGTTTTCTCATCACGTTTGTTACTGTTTATTACTGAATGATTCTAATTAGAATAGGTCTGAAACGCATTAGAAATAGCACTAAAACATTTCATGTGTCTTGTGCTTTTCTCTTGGCGTCTTTCTAAACTTCTGACACTCCTTCCTTCCTTCCTTTGGCTTTGGCATGGTGGTACTCCTTAGTCCCCAGAACAGGAAGAACTCACGCCTTTCACTCTTCTTTGTTGCTGGCATACTATATTTGTTATCCTGCTGGACTTCTTACTGTTACGCTGTTAAAATGATTCAGTAAAATGATGAATTGGCATATTCCAAGTGTTTAAAGAGCTGGCTCGTGTGGGGTCTCGTTACTTTGTCCTTTCCTTACGTTAAAAATGCTTTCAACTTACCGCAGTGTTCACTTTGTTTAGCTTTCCAGCTTCACAAGACCTTTTGGTCACTACTTCAAGGATCTTGCAGTCGTAATCAGAGGCAGGCAAAACAGGAAATGGTGTTTTTTCAGAGCCCCTTTTGCTCAATAAACCACAAGAACTGTATTTACTGCAGACAGTTTGGCAGTATTGGTTGTTCAAAGGGTAGTTACTTCAAAGCAGAAGAGCAGAGCTATGACAAGTGGAGCTCAAGAGGTTTGTTGCAAGCATGATGCAGTTGAGTGATTTTTTGCTTTCCTAATCAATATTAACCAATGATTTTTAATGGAATTCTGTTGAGGTTCTTGAATGGTTTGTAAATACTTGTAGAGTGTAAGTGCTGTTTTCCAGCACAGAAAAGTGCTGCATCTTTCAGAAATGCTTCTCTTGGCTTGAGTTAAAGCACGGAGGCATGCAAGCTCTGTCCTGCTGCATTGGCTTCACTGAACTGTGTTCTTGCAGACGTGCAAAGCAAATACTTAGTAAGTATTGGGGTTTTTTTTTTCCCTAGGCCCACGTTGTAACGTGGACATCGACGAATGCACATCCAGCCCTTGTCATAACGGTGGGACGTGTATAAATGAAGTGAATGGCTTTCGGTGTGTGTGTCCTGAAGGTTACCACCACCCCCACTGCCAGTCACAGGCAGATGGATGTCTGAGCAACCCCTGTGTGCATGGCAACTGCACACATATTGCTACTGGGTAAGTACTCATTAAACTTATCTGCTGCCTTCTCTATTGATTATTTCTTGCTTTGCCCAGGGTTTCATCTTGACTTGAGGTTTCTGATTTTTCTTAGATTAGAATCCATATTTATCTGCTGCCCATGACATAATCACAGTTAAGGTGTAGACCTTCAGTCACCATCTGCAGTCTGGTGTTTCAACATAGATTTTTCTCTCCTGTCTTGTATTCTTTGCTGGTTTTGCAGGGGTATGTAGTGCAGAGTGGACTGCACCATCTAAAGGGAGGGTTTAGTGATTCAAATGAGTGGAGTGGTTCAAATTAAATCTCTGGGAAGCAGCAGCTATCTATTCTATCAAACCCTAAAACATTGATCATGGAGACTCTCTTTGTTGGCTAGTGCTGTTCTTGCTACCCAAATACTTTATTAAGGAACAAGCTGACAACTTTTGCACTGGGAGATATTTGACTCAGGACAGTTTGTCCAAGGCTAAGATTTTGTCAGCTTTACTCTTTACTCAGCTTTGCTCAGCTTTACTTTTGTTGCGTGCCTGGAAGAAGAAAGTAAAGCTCTCTCTGGCTATTTTGATAGCAGTAGTTGTTTTTGAATCTTCCCATCCAGGAAGACCAAATGTTGATTTCAGGAGACCTAAATCATACCTCTTTTTGGTAATGCTGAGTCTGGGAGCACAGGACCTGTGGAGACAACAGTTTTGGGGAGGTTTTGTTTGTGAAAGTTCTCAACTATACATGGAGTAGCTGTGCATCCCAAATATGTGTTGTGTCCTGGGAAGTGTTGTCAGCACTTGGGTAAGGAAGTGATTTACCACTGTGGGTAGGTCTGTAGGGGAAGATTCAGCACTTTCCTGGGAGCTGGCAGGAAAGCTGCCTTTATTGCTAATTCAGCCTCTGTGTAAGTTTGGGAAACAAATGTTTTGGTTCATCTTGTCTGTCATCTGTCACATTTATGCCCACGTACACCTTACACTGTGTGCCAGATAAAAGAAGTCATGTTTGCAGGACAGGGAGAGAGGACAGTGTGTGTTGTATGGCCTGAGTCCAGGGTGATTCACCAAGTCCTTGGTTCTAGGTCACATGGGTGGAGAGTGCTCTACTTCAGATTTTGAAACGTGATGGAGAAGACTGCTCCTGCTCCCAGCCAGCTGTTGTATTAAATCAGTCTAGTTATCTTTGGAACCTATTGTTCCCCTCCACTTTTTGTTTTAATCTTTTTTGTTTTCTGTGTTTGTTTGAATATGTTGAGATGGTCTTATCAAAGCAGAAACCTATTGCTGGTTGACTGAGCGCTTTGTGAAAACTGTAATGGAGGGAAGTGTGGTTTTAAGGGAGGATTTATTTTCTGTGTTTTCAAAACTGTACAGCTGGGGTAAGCAATCCAAATGTAACTTAGGGGTCTTCTGCTTTTCTCTCCAAAACTAATCTGCTGGAGAAACTCGTAGAGGAGTTATTTCAGAATGCTCTAAAATTACTGCTGTTTTGCCTTTCAAGGTACAAGTGTGTCTGCGACCCAGGCTGGATAGGAGATTACTGTTCCACAGAAGGGAATGAATGTAAATCAAACCCATGCCAGAACGGAGGAACTTGTGAAGATCTGTTGAATGGATATAGATGTAACTGCAGGAAAGGATTCAAAGGTGAAAATTCAGAGAAAACTTTGTTATCTTTTTCCTTGTCACTTCATTGCACCCTTAATGTAATTGCTTTTTATTAAACTTCAAGGAAATAGGAATCAAGATGGGAAATGCCATGGCTGTATGAAGTTAAGTTAGTCAGTTCATATAGACATGGTACAGTAGTAAAATACTTAGTAAGATCATATATAAACCTTGTTTGGACTCATTAAGAAATGTTCTGTTGGAAGCTTAGCTTAATTTTCTTTGCAAATTATGAAAATTATATAAATTCACTGAGAATTGGAGGGGCATTAAACTCAAAGTTACCATGTCTGCTGTCTGCACTGAGCCCATGAGGAGTGCTCTGCTCTCCTTTTCCTTCTGCTGAGATTTTTCCAATGTGGCAATGCTGGCAAAATGTCCACTGCTGTGTGGGATAAACACTCAAGTTACAATCTCTTTGTTCATTCCTCCAAGAAGCACCAAGCTCTTAACAGCATACTCTTCTGTTTTTTCCCCTTCTGCTCTCCAGGTGTGAACTGCCAGGTAGTGGTTTCTCCTTGTTCCCCTGATCCTTGTGAGAACTCAGGAATTTGCCAAGAATCTCCTGACTCTGAAGGCTACACTTGCCAGTGTGCCCCTGGCTGGGAAGGTGAGGTGGATGGGGAACATGCTGTACTTGGAGTTGCTGAGCAGTGTTGGCGTTGAGCCTCGTGATCGTTGCCTTACGAGGGGTCTTACTTCTGGGCTCTCTGTGTTTCAGGGGAGAGATGTACGGTGGATATTGATGAATGTCTCTCCAAGCCCTGCAAAAATCATGCTCTGTGCCATAATATTCAAGGCAGTTACCTGTGTGAATGTCGGCCTGGCTTCACTGGAGGAGACTGTGACAGTAATGTGGATGACTGCCTTTCAAGTGAGTATCAGCAGATTGCTCTGTGTTGTCCAGTTTTTCCTGGAAGTAATTTTGCTGTCATTTTAAAAACTGCTGTTTGACAGATACTGAAAGGTCTTTTATAATCTCTTGCCAAAAGGAAAAAACCCCAAACCTCAGCTTTGTAAGACTTGCATATTTGAGGCAGTCAAAATCCATCACGTTCAGCTGCTAGAAATGGACTACAGTGATACAACTGATAGCAGTTGTTGTTCCCAGATTCTTAACTTGAAAAGGTCCTTAGAGTTTTACATACTTTAATGAGAAGCACTGTTAAATGAAGAATTATATTTGCCTGAAATTTTAATACATCAAGTCGAAGTACCACTGCAGGGCTTACCTATATTTCTGTGTTAAGCTTGATTGAGGTGTGGTGGGAACCTGGGGTACAGCAGTCCTTCCTGAAATGTCTCTGCCTGACATTAATATTCTTGAAAGAGCGTGTCCTGTTGCAGTTCCATATTTGAAAACAAATTAAGCAGCAAGAAGATATCAGTTTCAGGAGGGTAGCCCATATGCTGGTGAGTACTGAAATGGGTTAAATTGCAAGAAAACAAGTGTTCATCTCATGCCCTTGACACAACCAAATACATAGTAGTTTCTTTTTCTTGCTGGGCATATTCTGTATCATCATCAGATAAAATCAAGAAGAAGCGTCATGTGTTTAAAAGTTCATCTGTTACTATTTGAAAAGTGCTTTATCAAACCTTGGGGGAGTTCATGACATTGTAATTTTTTGGTGGGCTGGCTCTTTAAAAAAACCCAACCAAATTAAACAAATAAAAACCCCCAAACAACCACCTAAAATTAAAAAAAAAAAAACAACATTTTTTACTAGATTAGCTTAAAAACAAACTGAAATCTTAGAGACTTTAGGTATGAATTTGGCAAGTTGTCTTTTGCATTGAAAAAGAAATGTAAATTTGTGACCGCTGTAGAGAAGGATCCAAACTAGTCTATTAGCAAAAGTTACCGTGGGAGCCCCCAGAGCAGCACTGCTGAAAGAACTTCTAAGACATCTGGCTCAGCCTCAGCTTTTGATTCCTTTTTTCTGAGAAAACAGGTACAGTACAAAAAATGTCATGGTGCCATGACCCAGAGCTTTGCTTACTGAAGCCAACAAAATTATTGCCTGTCCTGTTAGTTTTCATGTGGGTGTCTGAAGATAAAAACATTTTCAAAGTGTTCATCTTTCTCTCTCGAACAGCTGGGCCATCTCTCTCTAAGTGTTCTGAGAGCTGTGAGATTCACCCCGTGTTGTCTGTGAGGCAGCACACCCGTGAGGCTGAAGAAGCATTTCAAATTACTGCCACAGCTGATTTCATTTAGCATAACAAAAACCTTCCACGCCTTGAGCCAAATGTCTTTAATCTATGAAGCAAACAAACCCTCCAAAAACAGGAACTTATTGAAAAGTTGATACCCGAGTCTCCTTCTTCTGTCAGTAAATGTGTGGCACAGAGAATTAATGCACAGCTTTTCAGTCATACATGGCTGACTGCCACAGACACAACATTTTATAGCTGCCAGGGGTCTCGCTTTGAATGTGCTTTTTCTCTGCAGTAGTCAAATGACCTTTAAATGGATGCAGGTGTGTCTCATAACACAAATTTTTATCATGTGAGCGTATTTCTCAGACAATAAATGAGCTTTCACATTTCTTTTCTTCATTTCCCAGTGAACAAAATAATCTTGTACTTATGTTAAACTGCAAATTTTTGGTGGAGTCTATTTGCATTTTCAACTTCATATTTTAGTAGTACTTAAAAATAATCATAAATTCAAAATAAAGCTCAGTAATCTATTTTTCATCCCCCCTCCTGACTCTGTTTTTCCTCCCCCCTCCCAGTTTCCCTCTCTGCCTTCATATACTAGGCTTTTGCTCTGTGGAATGCAGAGTAGAAAAGGAATCCGGCTTCAGGAATGTGGGTCTTAAATCCAAAAGTGGAAGGAGCAAAGCAGGAAGAAATTACTGCATGGCAGAAATCTTTCAGGCAGATTGGTCCTTGTGGAAGTAGAAGGAATACAGTAGTAGGGGGTGGCTTAAGACCAAGAAGTGGTGGCATGCAAGTAGCAAGAGTATGGTAGGAATAAAGAAAATGTCAAGAAATGCAGAGGTGAGGGGAATCCAAGCTTTTCTGCCAGCCTTTCCCCAGTCAGTCTTTGATACTGGGAAAAATGTTAAGTGCTCAGTCATGTATAATTGCTCATATATATGCTAATATACACTTACACATTGGATTTGACTGGACTGTTTTCATGCTAAGAATTAAGCACACAAGTTCTCTTGTGTGTTGAGCAGTGTCTGGAAAAGAGACAATGTGCTAAGTTCTCTTATGAATAAAACTTGGTAAGGAAGAAGAAACAGTTGCTGTGCTGTTTTTATTGTCTTAATCAGTAGGCATCTGTCAAAAAAGCAGAGTTTGAATTTTAAACTGAGAGACTTTGGGTCTGGTTTCATTGGTTTTGGTTGAACAAATTGCAGCAGAGAAACCTTCACACCCTAAAGCTTGGCCTTGATCCATACCTTCCTGTGAATTCATTATTGATAATGCTTTGCAGTTATATATTCCATAAAGTGGCTCAGAAAAACTTGTCAGTAGTCTGTCACACCCTGGGATCTGTGATATTTTTTATTTTTGTTAAAAGCAACTACTCTAGGTCTGGCCTTTCACTGTTACCCACTTTAACATTCACTGTGATGCTTCTCTCGTAGATCCCTGCCAAAACGGAGCTTCGTGTGTGGATGGGATAAACTCCTTCTCGTGCATCTGCCTACCTGGATTTCATGGAGATAAATGTCAAACAGACACCAATGAATGTCTGAGTGAGCCGTGCAGGAACGGGGGCACGTGCACCCACTATGTCAACAGCTACACCTGCAAGTGTCCGCCCGGGTTCGAGGGAACCAACTGCGAGAACAACATCGACGAATGCACTGAGAGGTGAGGTGACCTCACGGTGCTGCAGCGCCAGGGAGCTGCACACCATGTGCTCATACCTTGAACCCAGTCCTACTCAGAAGCAGTTTTTAACAATGAGGATCTGTTTTCCTGCCACTGTTCACAGACACAGTTGTGATTCATGCAAGGAAAGCTTGTTTAGCTGAAGGACAGTTGCCCATCAGATTTGATCTTCAGTTTCTTAGTTTCTTCTAATGTTGTTCTAGTTAGAAGCTTAGTTTCATTATAGGACAAATATGACAGTGTTTAACGAAAGTTAAAACAGTTATAGGTGCCAGCTTATTACAATATAAATAATTTCTATTTCTATAAGACCATTATCTTATAGGGGAGGGGAAATAATTGATTGGTTATGAATGGTTACTGTGTTGAGAAATACAAAAGCTACAAAAGTGGAAGTGATGGCCAACTCTTAGACAGGAAAAATAAATTAGTCCTAAACTGAGTTATTGACAACAAATAATATGAAGAAGCAACCAGGAGAAACACTAAATCCACAAGTTCTGCACTGGAAGGATTTAATCATCAGAGATCTTTTAATGCTCACAAACTGGATGTAGTTTAGCAGTATTGAGATAAAACCTGAGGTCATTCTAAAGGGGGAAGTGTGGAACTGAGCTGAAAAGCTCAACAGCTGGTCCTTATATAAATGGTTCGTGTGGTAGTTTTAAAAGATCTTTGAGAGTTAACCCTGAGATTCCATCATCTACTTCCATATTTATTTTAAGCTTCGTTAGGATTGATGTAAGTAACTTCAGATTCTCAAATGGAAACAATTTCTAATAAAGCTTGAAATAGTTAAAAAAGATAATTAAAAAGTAGTCTGTTCTAGTCTAGTTACCAGAGACAAATTGCCTAAATGCAAAGCTCTTGATATTCTCATGTATTTTCTGCATACCTAGAAAAGATCTTTCTTATCTTATATAAAATTGCATTTGTGGGAGAGGAAGTATTTTAATATCTTTTTCTTAAGAACAGGATTGTGTCACTGATGAGGGTGTGTTTAATTTGCACAACAGTTGTTTAATCGAGTGAAGTATGCTGGGTGCTTTAGCAGAATGCCTGGCTCTTCCTTGAGGTTCATCCTGTTCTTGTTTTTGTTATCAGTCAGGACAGAAACCAGTCTTGCAGGTATGAATTAAGGATGTAGCAATTTTCAACGCTCTGCCAAGCTAAACCAGTCACACCTTCTCAACCAAAATTACTGGTCTACACTTAAGAGCGCTGTGGTGGTTGGCTAATTTGAATTTGGTTCAAATAGTTCTTCCGTGTCTTGTGTGAGAAGCTGCCTGTGAGAGAGTGCCACCTCCTTTTGGAGAGGCGTACCTGGTTTCAGTGTAACACACAAAGTGGTTGACAGTTCCTCTGTCTTCCTTGCTTTGGCATGAATGTAAACAGCAGTTCATGCTCCCTGTAAAACAGAATTCAGCCTGTAAGACAAAGGAGCTTCACGGTCAGAATTTAGATACTTAAAGCTTTCACTCTTGCACTGGGAGTTCAAGGAGATGAGTCAGTGGCTTCCCTCGTGGAAATACCCTTTGACAGTGCACAAAGCAGATAACAAGCATGATTTTGGTTTGTGTACTTTATCAAACTGATTATCTTGAGTCTGATCTAGGGTTATACTCAGAGGAGGAGTTTCTTTGGAAAGAAAATGGAGTCAACTTTGCATGAGGCATCACTACTCCTAACTTTCCCAGTCACTTCTCCCTAGGACACCTAATCTGGCAGAATTTCTTATGATTAGAAGATTGAGGGGAGGGGGATAATTCCTTTGATCTGAAATCTGCCAGGGCATGTATGAGTAGTTTTACAAACGAGGACTTAAGGTTCTCATGAGAAGAGGAGGAAGGGATTTAGCAATACCAATACTTTCACATAATTTCAATAAAGAACATGCTTGTGTTTTGCATGCTGTACAAACTTTTTCCTTGAGAAAACATACCTCTGACTCCTTTGAAGCTTTTAAAAAGGGCCAATTGTTTTGTTTCTCATAATTTGTAATACAATTGTAATTTGTAATAAAATTTATCAGTTGAGCAAGCCACACTCGGTACTGTTTGTGGTCACATTGAAGCTGGGAAGATTTCATTAAATAGGTTACATCCATCACTAATGGCTCAGTAAAACCCCACTTTACTTTCTTTGCCTGCTGAAATAAAAGACGGTGAGCTGGAGTCTCCTTGGATTGCTGTTATCTGATTTATGCTTCTTCAGAAGAAACTTAGCAGCGGTCAGAACATCCTGTTATCTGGTTTTCTCTCTTATTTCACTCATGTTTATGGCTGTGAGCTAATTGCATTTTGTCTCAGCTTACCATTCTTCCCCCTCTCTTGCAGCTCCTGTTTCAATGGAGGCACTTGTATGGACGGAATCAATTCCTTCACCTGCCAGTGTCCGGTGGGGTTTACGGGACCCTTCTGCCTCACGGAAATCAATGAGTGTGATTCCCATCCTTGCCTGAACAAGGGCACTTGCGTGGACAGCCTGGGCACGTACCGATGTATATGTCCCTTGGGTTACACTGGCAAGAACTGCAAGGTGGGTGACGTTTTGCTGCCTGTCTTGCACAGGGCGCTGTTGTTTGAGCTGTCCAACAGAAGAAGTGACGGGGATAGATCTGAGGTATGAAACAAGGCAGAGCTCTTGTTCTCTCCATTCTGGTAAGAGGTGCTTGGCCCATGAGTTGCCCCTGTTCGAAACTGGAAATTGTAGAATGAGTTGGAAGGGACCTCAAAGGTCATCTAATTCCAACCCTGCTACCACATGTGCCTGTTCACAAGGAGGATCAAAATATTTGGTTATTTACGAGGACAGGTATCACTGGAACTTTCTAGATTAGTTTTCTTCTTAAATGGAAAGCAGCTTTTAGCTTTGCAAATGCCTGCATTTCATTTGAAGCATGAAATTGTCCTGACTGAAGACAAGAGCCATGTATTAAAAAAAAACAAACCAAACAAGCAAAAAACAAAAAGCAGAATATCAGTCTGATTAGCAGGACTTTAATTTAACTGGTTCATTTTTTACAGGGAGATATAGTTAATCAGGGTTGATTGTAGATTATTTTTTTTTTCATAAGCCAGAAAATGTTTTGGGGCAGTAAATGACATGATTGTCCTGTTCACAGGCTCAATAAAAATCTCTACCCTTACTTGCACACTAAAGTTGAGGCAATTTACTGTTTTCCACAGTTGAGCATGGGAGCTGCAAACCCTGTATACTGTAAATGACTGACTAGTACCTATTTAAAACTCTAAACTTGGCGTATCACAGTGGAAACAGAATGCTGTTTCTCAAATCAGAGTTCTTTCTTTAGTTTCTATTCTTATCAAAACAACAAGAATGGTTTGAGACTATTTCTACTTTTGGAACAGTAAACACTATATTGGCTTCCTTCACCAGCAATCTTAAGTGCTGCCATTTAAAAAAGAGTTGGTGAATTTCTTAAACTACTGGAAAACACGACAATTTTGTAAGAATTTTGCAACTCTCTTTTGTGCCAACAAGTCTTTGTAAAGCAGTGAGTGTTGGAAAGAAGCATTTTAGTGGCAGTGGGGGAGGTGCTTTTCCAGAAGTATGTTGCTAGACATTAAATTGTCAGGTCTGCTTCTAGGTATTGCTAATGGAGGAAGTGAATGCAAAGTAATGAAGTGATATAAAAAAGCAACCCCTCTGCTACCCTAATTATGCATTCCAGGCACACCACTTAAACCTCATTGGGAGAATTAGCATTGAGAGTGATCCTGAAGTACTGTGAAGTTCAGTAGTTCCTCTTCTGTTATGTTTGCTTTGTTTTTACTTGAGAAAAGGATTAATGTTCCTGTCCCCAAATTAAATTGTGGATTCTCAGAAAGTCTGCTTTATTTTCGGAGAAGCTTGATCGTAATGTATTAATCATTTTATACAAGGAATCAGAACTTTCTGAATTTATAAGTACCACTCAAAGCTCTATTTCAGAGATTTATAGATTACAGCTACACAGTAGTTCTTGTCTTAGTGGTAAACTGGCTTGACCTAATTAGCAAAGCTAAATAAGCAGCACAAAATCAGACAAAGATTCATAAGTTTTAGAATTTGCATGTAAAACAGTCAGCTACTCATTACAAATGCAGAGGCTCAGTGTTTTTTCTTCTTCACGCTCAACTACATGTGATAAAACTTAATTCCAAGTTTCTTTTTGGTTGCCTGTGAAAGCACAGATTTTTTTACTTTAATCTTTGTGAGGAGACAGTTTGCATCTGAAAAGCAGAACTTTCTGCAATTGAAATTGCATTTTACAGCCAAAATTCAGTACTACCCACTTAAAAAACCTCATCCTTCCCTCAAGTCAGCTTGAAGTGAATCAAATAGCTGTATTAATTTGAAGATGAAGTGCTTAAAAAGGAAATTATGGTTGGTGACTGGTTTATATTACGTCAGATAGAGTTATTTTGGGTCTTTACTCCACTTTCATATGATGATTTACTGAGTTCTAGGCTCTTTGTTTGGAAACTGTTATTTATACAAGGAATCAAGAAAAGCAGTAGACTTTAGCCCATCTTCAGTTCATAAAACTGTTGTGGGGTTTCAGCTGAATCCCAGAAGACAGAAAAATTCAGACCATACTAGAGCAAATGAGGCCAAAAGCAGGTACGTTAAGCTCATGATAAAAAGGAAGAGGAAAGATGAAAATATGGAACACATCTGTCATCCTCAAAAAGCAGTGAAGATAGGAAGAGTTTGGGAAAAGAAGGGGCACCTGTTACTCTTGGTAGCTGGAAGCCTCCTGCTAATGTGGAACTAGAGGCCTAGTCTGAGATAAAACTGAATTTTCTCAAACCCAGCCAGCCCAGGATCCCTCTCCATAGGAAGGTGTGAGGATCAGCTTACTCTTGAAATAATGTTGCATCTGGAGTTTACTCCTGTGTGCATTTGCACTTTCCTATGATGTGAGACTGCTAGTGAAGCACCTGGCTTAGACTTGGGAAGTACTGTCCCGTTCTTTCCAGTGCCACATGGAACCAGTATTGCAGACCTTCCTTCCTTTGTGTCTTGAACTTTTTCTCTGAGTAGTGTTTCCTCCTGTGCCACATGTCATGTGGGTTTTTTTTGTCTTTGCAGTCACTTATGGATCTGTGCAGCAAGTCTCCCTGTAAGAATAAAGGCACGTGTGTCCAGACTCTGGCCCAGACTCGCTGTGTCTGTCCGTCTGGCTGGACTGGCGCTTACTGCGATGTGCCCAATGTCTCGTGTCAGGTGGCAGCTTCACAAAGAGGTAAATGAGCATCCTCTGTGCTTTAATTGAAAACATTTCTCCGTGCATCGTTAAATCTGCGCCTCCTTCCCCCCTACACCTGTGGACAGACACAGCATGCATTGGAAATTCCAGAGAGCTTTGCCTCTGGGTGGTTGATCACAGTCACTTCTAAAGTAAAATACTCTTAGCAAGGTTGTGTTGGTTGCACCTTGTAACTCATGGTCTGTGTAGGTATTTTTGCAGAAAACACTGGCTTCCAAGTGCACTGCTTAGCTATATAGGTTATACCATGCCCCCCAAAGTAATCATTTTCTACGTTAGATGATGTACATATGAAAGATTTGGTTAAAGTGCATTTTGTCCAGGAACGTGGCTTGTAGCCCAGGCAGATGGACAGTGTCATGCCATTTTTTGTCCAGGAAATCCAAACAAGTAGATTCAGTGTCAAAGGAGAAGGGTGTCAGCCTCCCATGCCTTTTGCAGACATTGTAGGTACAAACATTGAACCTTTGAATAGGAGCAGTAGTGCTTCAGATGCATATTCACCAGCCAGTGATAAAGGAATACAGCAATACAAATACTTCATGGCAGTGTTGGTGCCCATGATCCAATGAGGACAGAGCAGTGACTTCACTTGGAAGCCAGTTTTGGTTCTGATCCACTCTAATTTAAAGAGTAACTCTCCAATTTTTAAGGTTCAGCTTTTCAGTTTGTTGAGTCTAGCCATATTCACTCCTGGCTGAGCTACCAGCACTGGCAGCAAGTGTGTTTTATGTGTTTGCTCACTTTATTTAACTTCATTTCAGGAGTCCCAGTGGACCAGTTGTGCCAGCACTCTGGTCACTGCCTCAATGTTGGAAACACACACCACTGTCAGTGCCAGGTGGGTTACACAGGCAGCTACTGTGAAGTGCAGCTGGATGAGTGTGACTCCAGCCCCTGCCAGAATGGAGCTACCTGCCGGGATCACCTGGGTGGATACCAGTGCGAGGTAATGCATGGGGGTTTAGTAGGAAGAGGTCTGAATATTTAGGGCATTGTAATGCAAGGGAATCGAAAGAAATCAGAAACACGTGCAAGTGGCAGAATAGCTTCCAAAGAGGGGATGGAAGCAACTTGCACTTGGAAGAAATTTTTAATTTGACTGTAGCAGAAGCAGTGCTCCTGAGAGGTTTTTAAGAGTGAAATAAGAAATATGATTATAAGGAGCTGTGGTTGATGGGCATGTGAACTCTTTGTCTCATTGGAGGTGGAGTTCTTACCTGGAAAGACTTTTTACCTGAGTCATGGTTTATATTAAAATACATGTAAAATGCATTAAAGGAATATTCTATTCTTCCTGTTGGATGGGCAAAGTATCCCTTGCCTCTCAGGGTGGGAAATGCCTTCCACTGCTTTCTGTTTCTTACAGCTGATGCAGAGAGTAGTGTAGGCCATGAGATTATGGTATATTAACCTTCCCAAGCCTTTCAGAATGGTAGAACACCTTGGAAGCTCGTGCCCAGAAGGCAAGGATGAGTTTTATGTAAACCTTAAACCAAAACTACTAAGACAATCTCAGTGCTAAAGGGTATCAGGATTTGATTGCTCTGTTTTGCAGCAAAGCCACTCGAATTCAGACATGCAGAGTGCTGTTGAGTGTCACATGGCCGAGTTGTGTCCTTAAGCTGCTGGCTGTGCAGCCCTTGAGATCACTTGCAGTTGTTTAGCTACAAAGGCAGTCCTAATCTATCCCATTGAGGGCTCCTTTTGTCTGTGTTAGCCTTTCTCAGATGTCTACTAATATATCTGTTAGAAGATTATTCACACTTATTTCTATGCTGGCAGTGTGTGGCTGGATACCAGGGTGTCAACTGCGAATATGAAGTGGATGAGTGCCAGTTTCAGCCCTGCCAGAACGGAGGGACGTGTATCGACCTTGTCAATCATTTCAAGTGCTCCTGTCCACCAGGAACTCGGGGTATGAAGCTCAGCAATTAAGTGAATATTACAAGAGTGAATTTTCCTTTCTGGCCACTGGTTTCGTGACACAGAGTCTAAAGGGAATGCATTATGTTCTTTGAAGAATGTTCCCAAAGTACACTGAATCCCTTGAGACACATATTTTCTCTTTAAAAATAAATGCTGCTTTTTCCCCTTTTTTTTTCTTTTAAAGGAATAGGTCATGGCAGCGTCCTTTGGGAATGTATGATCCATCTTTGGCAATGGGGATGGACGAGATTACCATTAAAGTCTCTTCCAACCCTATCTGTTTTGATATAGTAAATCCAAGGTTCCTTATTTTGCTAAGATGCTATGAAATACACAGGAAATTTGCTTAGTTCTCTCATAATTTCCAGTGTCCTTTACTTTTTTTAATTTTTGCCCTGTATTGTCCTCTGTCCTGGAGTCTTTTGTGGAAAAGAAGTTCAGAGCCTCTAGGCTGCCTTAAACTATTTCAGCAAATTCGAGCTCTTTCATTAAAACCTACTTTAAAAATAAAAAAAAAAAGTAGTCCACAGTCCTATGTTGGTGATTTTCAGTAAGTAAGATTCCACAGCCTGGTTAATGTTATGTTTCTCGAAACCTAACCTTTCACTTCCATGTTATATCTGACCTGATGTCCCTGACTTTTACCTTTGAAAATATTCAGGATTGCACATTTTAACCCATTGGTGAATGCTTTCTAACTTGACTTTTTTCCTTAGGTTTACTTTTCAAGTCAGTTAAAAATTTTACATACCTCTGAACTTACTCTTGCTTTCTGAAGTGCGTCATCTCAATGTAGGCAAAATCTTAAGCTGTGTGTCAGAACTTGATTGATAAAGTAAATATAAGTAAAATTATAAAACCTAATATATTTGCCTCCTGCGCACGCATATTACTGGTTCATTCACTTTACTGTGACTATCAGCACATCTCCCAGTCTGGATGAGTGTTTATTTCATTGTAAATCATTGCATTAGCAATTCTTTATATATTGTTCTTAGTTTTATTCTTCAATTTTAAAAAAAAAAACAAAACAAAAATTGAGCTGCTTATGTTGCTACATCGAAGTTTGTATGTATGTACCAGTATCTGCATTGCCCGAATTTCTGTGTTGTACTAAATCTTCCACCCTCCTTTGAGAGGTTCTGAGTGTACTATTTTTAATCTTTCAGCCTTTATGTGTTGAGATTAATTACTTTTCGGATGTGACAGTTTTTTCCCAGTTAGTGAAAGGAATTGGAGGAGATTGGTACAATTACTTAGGATAGTAAGACTTAGCTTTTGTCCCTGGCCTAGTTTGAAATTAACACCTTACTGCTGCCAGTATAAGCATCCTCCATATTTAGGTGAATGATTTTTACTTGCTCTGGTTCAATGAACAGTATTAACAGACAAAAGTACTTGCTCAGCTTACTCTCTCTGTCCATTTGTATCTGTAATACTGTGCAGTGAAGGCAAAACCAGCACCAGACCTTGTCCTTTGAAAGGGAACCCTGTAGGGAGGAGAAACTGCCCTCCCTAGCCAGTGGTGAGGGTTTACTGTAGGTCCCCAGAATCCAAACTGTGCAGGAATCAGTGTTTTTTTGCAGGTTTGCTGTTGCTTGTTTTAATGCTGTTGCTACAAACGCCCTTTGCCCAGTTTCAGGGTTACCTGAAGTTAAGTGCCTGGTGGCAGCTCACAACCTTTCAAGGACAGCACAGGGCTTTTGGGCTGTGCTCAGTCACAGGGCTAAATTGAGTGCATCTTTTTTGGGTTTGGTTTGGTTTTGTGTTTTTAATTAGGCCCTTAAATTAATTCAAGTATGAAAGCTGCTAAATACCAGTATGGCCTAGCATTGAGGACAGCCTGGATCTAAAACACATGCTCCCTAGCCCTGATCTGAGGCTGTCTGTCTGCAGAGGGTCTGAAATGCATTAAGATGGGATCTTTATCTGTTTGTTTCAGGGACTGTTTGTGACATGGTCTTGAAACTTGATGAACAGTGTAGGAAAGGAGGCCATGGCAATATATCCTCAAATTGTCCCTCTTTACTGTCCTGACAGGCCGTTTCTGTGAGGAGAATGTGGATGACTGCATTTCAGACTCAGGAGTACCCCGCTGCTTTAATGGAGGGCAGTGCATTGACCAGATCGGGAGCTACAGCTGCCTTTGTCCCCAAGGCTTTGCAGGCGAGCGATGCGAGGGAGATATCAACGAGTGCCTCTCTAATCCCTGTAACCCTCGTGGAAGTCTGGACTGTGTCCAGCTGACAAACGATTATAGGTGCATCTGTCGTAGTGCTTTTACGGGTGAGTAGTCATAAACATGCTCTCCATTTCATTGTAGTATCTTGAAAAATGATAATTCTTTCCCTCTCTGGCAGTAGCGTTATCTAGTCGTTCCCTTTACAGTATCTTTTGTTTCCCTACACCATGCTTCAGTTTTTAAACCAGTCTTTGTTTTAAAACTTCTAAGAAATTTGGCTTCCAGAGCTGTCTCAGACAAAGGAATCTCCTGAGACACTTGGCTGCCAGATTTTTTTTTCCTGTGGTACTTTTCTCTCCTTCGTAATTTCACATTTCTAGTATTGAAAGTGTAACTGTTCATGTGTCACCTTCTCCATGGCTTTTCCTTTTGTGAAGCAGCATATGGTTTTTCTCTATAAATCAGTGTCATGGTATCCATAATTAGCTTTTGGCCTCCTTTTCTATTCCTCGCCCCCTTTTCTTTACATTGCTGATGTGGTCAGGGTGGAATACTCTGCATAGACAGGCGGTACATTCCTAGCTTAGTGATCCTTCCACAATCCAACTTTGAGTCACAACTTTGCAAGAATTTCACACTGTGCAGACTTATGTCTCACTCTCTCTAGATCTCTTCTTTGTTAGTATTGCTGCTGTTCTGCTTTCTGCCTCCCACTGGGCTTAAGTTTGGTCTAATAGTCTCCAGATGTGTCTTAACTTTCAGCTTTCCATTTTCCATGTCAGTTTAACTTCCTACGTATTCAGTTTTCCTCCATTAAAACCTTTCACTTTCCCTATTTACCAGCGACCTCTGCATGCTTTACCTTATTTTTTCTTAAAATTTAGAGATGCAGTGATTTTCCACTAAATTTTGAACTTCAGATGTAAAGAAATCACAAAGACATATATTTGAAGAATTCATGTAGTAGTTTTTGAAAGCATTACCTAGACTGACAAAAGAAGTTCCTAAAAGAGCAGTGTGTGAGAGGAGTGTTGCTGGTGGGACTCTGATGCAGGTCATCAGATAGGATTATATTTAAGCCTGTCTGTTAAGCTTGCTTTTATTAATTATGCCTCATGTTGCTTCTGGCTCTCATGGAAGGGTTGCTGGAACCTGTGGTGTGGGGAATGCAGACCTGCTGCACCCCAGGAGGAGCAAGGAGAGCTGCTATGTCTCAGACATGAAATCTGTCTGGAAATGTTAGGCACAGAGGGGGAGCATGCTTCCTCCTCTAGCTGTCTGTCCTCTGCACATTCCACATTGACCCTTCTGCCTGGGAGGGGACGGGCAGCTTTGCTGTGGTTTATGACTGAGGATGCCAGGACTCTGTGGGCCATCCTTCCCTGTCTGCTGCTGTCTGCAAGCAGCCTTGGCTGCACATGTCTGGAGACTTCTATTAATGTTTTCCTTGGGGGTCCAAGTCATACTTAGGTCATCCTCATTTTTAAAACTCTGTTGTCAGAGTTTGACTCTGGAAGCTGCTGCAAAGCTGGTCAGTGCAGTAAGACCTCTGTCTGGCTGATCAGTCTGAGGAGACTCTGCTTGCTTCTCCTGTTCACTCATGTTGCATCTGGTCCTGAGGGTTGTTCATTATTTTAGAGTGTGATTTTCCCTCACTGAGCATCTCCCAAAAAGTAAATAAGACCTAGGAACCCCCAAACTGGTGTGGTACATCACTTTCAGCCTCTGTGCCTGGTTGACTTGGAAGTGGCAGTTGCAAATTCTTTGTGCTTTGTTGTGCATGTTCTCAAGGAGGCAGACAAGGACAGCTGTCTCCAAATACACTTTGTGGATTCTGGGGTTGTGCCTTCCTCTACCACTGCTTAGGCACCTACTTAGGGAGCATGTGTTCTCAGAAGAGATGCTCTCTACCTCTTGGGAGGGGAAGGTCTCACTGGAGTGCTCCGCTCGCCGGCCATTCAGGGGAGCGTTCTGCTTTGTGATGGCTTTTTGATGTGCACAGACACACATTTCTCTGCTCTCTTCTCCCTGTGTCTGCATCTCAGGTCGTCACTGTGAGAGTGTAATAGATGTGTGTCCCCGGAAGCCTTGCCAGAATGGCGGGACCTGTGCTGTTGCCAGCAATATGCCGGATGGGTTCATCTGCCAGTGTCCTCCGGTAAGCACCGTACCCTGAAACTGGATTGCCTGCCTCAGCTGTGGAGCTCTCTGGCTACAGTCTCACTAGTTTCCCTGCTTTGGTGTAGATGAAGATTGTCTTTTCTGTACCACTTGCAAAACTGTGTCTTTGGACACACTTTAACCCACATCCTTTAGTTTATCCATTGAGCTGGGGAACCCAGGGCTTTCAGGTGCCCTAGGAAAGCGATGCAGCCAGTCGTTACCCCAGAAAAGTCTGCTGTTGAGGCATGATATCTGGCTTTTCTGTCTTAAACCTAGCATTAAGTTCTGACAATTCTTTTGCTGTCCTGTGTTTTCTGTGCTTACTGCAAGATTCCCCTTGTTCGTGGCTCTTCTAAGCTCATTTCAAAATGTAATTTCCTAGTTTATCCTTGAGGTTAGGACCAGAAAGTCATGGCTCCTGCAATGAGGCTACAGGAGTTACAGGGGAGAAAGAGTTTGCATATGACACCTTGCCTCCAGCCCTCAGAGCATTGAAGAATAGGTTTGTGAGACTGATTGTTTTGCCTTTCCCCCCCACATAGGGTTACTCTGGAGCAAAATGTGAGTTCAGCAGCCACAGTACCTGTGGGCAAGTGAAATGCAAGAAGGGGGAGCAGTGCATCCAGACATCATCTGGTCCACGGTGCTATTGCCCCAAGCTGTCTGTGGGAGAGGAATGCCAGACAAACACGGGTTGTGCCAGTGCCCCCTGCCAGAATGGTGGGAGCTGCCACCCTCATTCTCAGCCTCCTTACTATTACTGTCAGTGCCCTGTCCACACCCAGGGCAGCCAGTGTGAACAGCCCGTAACTTTCAGCCCGGAGCCCCGAGGATGTTTGGATTCCCAGTGTGCAGAAAAAGCAAGAGATGGCTATTGTGATGAAGACTGTAACACTCATGCGTGCCAGTGGGATGGAGGCGACTGCTCCCTGACAATGGAAGATCCCTGGGCCAACTGCTCCTCCACATTGCGCTGCTGGATGCTTTTCAATGGACAGTGTGACGAGTTCTGCAACACACCCGAGTGCCTGTTTGACAACTTTGAGTGTCAGCAAAATAGCAGAACATGCAAGTAAGGCTTGATCCTGAGAATGGTTTTTGTGTGTGACTAACATAGCTCCTGCTAGTGCTCTGCCTGCTGCTCCCCTCTCTTCCATTGTTTCTGTTGCTGGTCCTTGCTGAAAGTTTTTGGCATCAAGGAGTTTCTGCTGCTTTGTGTACTTTTCGACTGTTTTTGGAATTTGTGTGCTATGCACTGAATCGATAACCTGAACAATGGTAATGTGTTAACCTGCTTGATGGATGTGCCCTGCTTTCCCTGGAAATGTAAATAAGAGGCATTTCACCTTGTAGTAGATTTTAGTAGTACTGCCTCTTATCCTGAATTTTGCTCCATACCAGCAATACCTATACTTTTATCCCAGCTGTATTTCCTGCCACTGAATGTGTTTCTAGCTTGTTTATTGTGGCAATTCTTTCTCTTCAGTAATTTGTGATAAATGCTACAGCTTCGCTGTGATAAATTTCCCTTGGTGAGGCAGGCAGGAGGTGTTAGATATCTTAGTAAACAGAATAAGCAGTTCTCTTCACTGTTACCAGAACTGAAGCATGGATTATTGTGCTTCCTCCTTTCACCCTGCTGGGTTGCAAGCTTTATCCTGGGGTTGTATTTCTTCTCATTGTATCCTGATTATGAGTGTTATTTTACCTCAAATGACGGTGAAGAGCGTAAGACCTTGGCCCCTGGACTGCAGGTGTGCTGTGCAGAGCGTGCCTGTCCTCCTGTGCTGCCTGTAACCCTCTCACTGTTTTAGGTATGACAAGTACTGTGCGGATCACTACGCAGATGGGCGCTGTGACCAGGGCTGCAACAGCGAGGAGTGTGGCTGGGACGGGCTGGACTGTGCTGGTGACAAAGCTGAGAAGCTGGCAGAGGGCACCCTGATCATCGTGGTCTTGATGCCCCCCGACGAGCTGCTGGGTGATGTTCGCAGCTTCCTGCGCACTTTGGGAACGCTTCTGCACACCAATCTGAGAATCAAGCTGGACTCCCAGGGAAACCCCATGGTATTCCCATACTACGGGGAGAAATCAGCAGCTCGGAGTCGTCGATCGCTTGTGATTGTTCGCAAGCACAGAGAACTAGAGCAGGAGGTCATTGGGTGAGTGGATGCCTTTGTGTTCCTCTGGCCTTGTTGTGCTGGTAACTCTTGCTTGTAGGTGTGTTCTAGGCTTTCTAGGTCTCTGTTTTTTAAATGGGGAAATGCAAAGTCGTTGCAACTGCCCAACTGAGTGTTGGGGTAGAAAGATTAACATAAAAGGCTGCAGTTTAACCCAGTGCTTTGGCAAAAGTTTCTGGTGCTGATTTCTGTGCCCTCTTACTATGTCTCTGCAGCACCAAGGTGTTCCTGGAGATTGACAACCGCCAGTGTGCAGAGGATTCGGAGCAATGCTTTCACAACACAGAAGCTGCTGCAGCTCTCTTAGCTGCTCAGGCCATCAAGGGCATGTTGCCCTATCCTTTTGTGTCTGTCCAAAGTGAGTAACTGCAGAGGGAAAATTGCTTACAGAGGAAGGCAGTCATCAACCTTGGGCTTGCAAAATACTTGCTCAGATTATTGATCATCATAGTAGTGTGTCTTGCTGTTGAGCATGGTTTCTGGGAGCTAACATGTTCATCCCCAGTTATAGGAATATGTATGTGCCATGTGCTCTGAGAGGACATCTGGTTAGTAAGGCAGGGCATATAATTTGGAGCCTAGTCATTTTAACAGCTGTAGAAACAGTAATCTCTCATGTGCTGCAGCAGTGTGCCATGCACTGCAGTGGTGATCTCTGCACTAAAAACCATTCATGAGCTCTAAGCCATGAATTCAAAAAAGACACGATATACTCTTACAACAGTTGCAGCAGAGCCTAAACTCTGTATAATACAGAGACAATACACTCTCTGGAGAAGATAGTGAGTGAGAAAAGGAAGTCTGTAAATTGAAGATCGTTGTCTCCACTTTGTTAATCTCACTTGTATTTTAACTGGAACTTTTAGGTGAACCATTGTCACCACCAAAGACCCAGTTGCTTTACCTGCTTGCTGTGGCAGCTTTGATCATCCTCTTAATCCTTCTGCTGGGTGTGATGATGGCAAAGCGTAAGCGCAAACATGGTTCTCTGTGGCTCCCAGAGGGATTTATCCTGCGCAGGGATCCCAGTAATCACAAACGCAGAGAGCCAGTTGGGGAAGATGCTGTTGGACTCAAGTAAGTTTGCATTTAGGCCACTGACATTCTGTCTGTGAGTGTGTTAGAGGATTTCGAGAACTTGGTGTGTAAATCTTTCATCAAAGGCACTTAACCCCATAGAGAAAGCTTCCTTTTAAGCTAAAACTTTTTAGGCCACGTCTCTAAATTTTAATACATCTGTTTTGGACAGGACTTTAACTGTAATGTATAAAATGCCAGTAAGGAATCTGATCTCTTGGATATATTTGGTTTTCTGACACTCTGTTTAGTTCAGCGGGTGCGTACTGTTTGCCTAATTTCCTCCTGGAATAGGTGAGACATTTTTAGGTTGATAGGTGACAACAAACCTTTAATATATCTAGCTCAATGCAATAAAGACGTGACTCAAAAATAATGGAAAGTTTCAAAAGAAAAATCCCATTTATGCAGTTTGGGCTTTCCACTGAATTAACCAATTTTGCAGTTCTAAATGCATTTAATGCCACTGTTGGTTGCCTGAGATTTCTGATTTCTTGGTCCCTCTGTTTGCAAGCTACCGAACTTGCAAGCACTCCCCCTTGGTCTCTGCAGGGTAGTGTAAGTAGCAGTAGTAGCACCTGCTCAGTCTGCAAAGTGATATGTTCTCCTTGTTTGTTAGAAATCTGTCAGTCCAGATACCAGAGGGTAACCTGGCTAATTCTGGAACGACTGAACACTGGGCAGGTGATGGTGGACCTCAGCCAAAGAGAGCAAAGGTAAGGAGAGCTTCAAGACTTGAATATCACCGGAAACTGCTAGTGAGAAACATCTGCATTAACTTCCTGAGTATGGCCCTTGCCCAAAACTTGCCTTTGCTTAGGAATTTGTGATACATAACAAATGGTATCTGAGGGGCAAATCCCCAGGTTAACACTGCCACCACAGGCCAGTGGAGAAAGTGTTCTTCTCCACTCCAAGTGGCCTTCTGTTCCAGTGTCCCCTCCCTGCCCAGGCTCTGCTGCAGCAAAAGGGACAAGGAGGTTCATGTAGTGTCTTGGCTGATGATGTATGGTGGGAGTGTGAGAGCTGAGAATGCCAAACAGAGATAAATGAACACCTTCACTGGCCTAAAACAAAAACCCTGAAACGACAAAACGAACAAAAACTGAAACATGACCAAAAAAATCCCCCACAAAACCCAAGAAACCCCATAAAAAATAAGAGAACACCAAGAACTTTCAGCGTCTTTGGCCACTTGGTGGGTGTTTTGAAGGCAACTGCTTATTTCCTGTGCTCAGGCTGAGGACCAAGCCTTGCTCCCGGAAGGGGATGAGCAGATAGACCAGCGCCAGTGGACACAGCAGCACTTGGAGGCAGCAGATGTCTGCGGGAGCACCTCACTCGCCCTAACACCGCCCCAAGCAGATCAAGAAGTGGATGTTCTGGATGTCAATGTCAGAGGGCCAGGTCAGTACTCGGAGTGTCCCTGTGTTCTGCCAACCAGCCACCGATCTGCCTCCCCTGTGTCCAGTGGCTGGGACTGCTGATGTTAAAAATTAAATGAGGTATCCAGGAACACCAGGAGAAATTGTTATGGTACTCAAGGAAAGCTCAATGTACACTCCAGAAAAGAAAGCTGATCATGGTCTGTAGCACATGGAATCTCATGTAACCAGGGGGAGAAGAGTTCACTTAGCAAACACCTGTAGGAACTACAGCTATAAAATCTCCTTTATAACAGTGTGTGCCTAAATTGTATTGTCAGAATGCCATTACGGCAGAAATTTGGAATGCACAATTGTGCTGGAAATTACCCCCAGCTTCTCCAGCTGGATCACTGCAGAGATTTATGCCAGACTTTTCTAAGCAGGTTTTATACCTGAGGTGTCTTATCGGTTGTGGAAGCAAGGATGGCCTTTTCCTGAATAAGATGACTCTTGGCAGAAAGTATACCTTGATTAGCAGTGTGTGAGGCATCTGTCGTGGAACAGAGCAGCGGTGCAGCAAGATTGTTCATGGGGGTTTTTTTTATTTGCTGATTTATATCCTCAGCTTAGGATGATCAACTGATTGAATTCGTAACAGAACTGTGAACTTGGAAGGAGATTTTTTTACCATGCACACAGGCTTGCTCTCTTTCAATCCCAAATCACTAGATGCACTGAGAACACTCTGCTGCTTTTTATGAGTGTAGCACTAAGGCTGTATAAGCTGGTAAGGGACTGGGTGGGTCATTTGGTAATAACTGACCCCTGAGTTCTGAGAGGAGACAGTTGACCAAGAACTTTATGCTGGTTGGAAGAGCTGCAACCATGGCCCTTGTTAATATGTAGAGAGGTGATTCTGATGATACATGCTGCAATTCCTTTTAATTGAGTTTTGTGGGAATATTTCCATGCAATTTAAGGATGACTGAACCCATTCTCTCAGTTCCCTTCTATTGTCTTTTCTGCTGCAAAGGGAAGGAGGGATTTTTGTGTAACAAGTGTGAGAACATAAACCATCAGTTTCTGCCAAATTTAAGCTTTTCTTTATTTCCCCTATTGAAACTTCTAGTTGTGTGGCAGGGTAAAAGCTTTCCAAGTGCAGGCAATAATGTCCTTAAGACTTCACACTGCTTATTTTCACGTTCACCCAAAGCTTGGTCCAACAACAGCAATGAAATAATACTGACCTGTAGTTGTTTTCCTGCCATTCAGATGCAACTGTGAAGCTTGCAGCAAGCTGCTCTGAGCTATCTCCCTCTCTGGCCTCACAAGCAAGCAGCTGTCAGGGGCAGAAATAATTTAAAAAGTCTGAGAAGTGTTGGATTAATGGGTTAGTAAGGAGGGGTAGGATTCCTCACAGTTAATACAGCTCTTTATCTGTCCTGGCCACCTTCATCTTTGCAGGCAGAGGGAATAAATGGGCCCTTCTGAGAGGCAGTTTCCCTCTGTCCCAAGAAGTCTCTGGAGGACTGGGTGGCTCACACCCCAATAATGCTTCACTGCCCCTAATTACAAAGTGTGTTGAGGCTGATTTGGGTGCAAGTGTCTGGGCTGGAGCCATCTGAAGCTGGGTGAGTTAGATCCTGGCCACAAGTGCACGTTGCAGGTAGAACAGTAGAAATCTTTCTAGAGAGAGGAGATGCAAGTCAAAATGCCTTGGGGTACCAAGGGTTTGTTCTTCTCTTAACCCAGCACCTTCTGCAGCCTCTCGAGTTTAGGGGGATCCAAGAGGTCCAGCATCCAACAGAAGTATTGCCTAGACATTTTGTCCATGGGTTCCTTACATCCCAGCTTTCAGTACATGGTGCCTGTAGGAGACCTTCAGGTGTACCTGTCTGGTGAACTCCTGGCTTTTACCATCTTGCTCAAAGTTTGTACTCAGGGGTCTGTCTTACTGAAAGACAGCAACCAGAAGAAGTTTTTATAAAATGCTGCTGCTACCTTTGTCTCCCCATGCTGTTCTTTCTCTGTGTCCCCCAGAGCAGGGAGGACATTCTTTTCACTGGAGTTGTTGTGAGTGTGTAACCAGGGTAATGCAATTATAGGCATAACTGATAACACCACCTGTAATTAAAATTGATGAACTGTCCCTATTATTATGCCCCTCTTTTTTCAGTTACTAAAACTTCAGTGGTTCAGACTGGAATTTTCCATGCTGGGTGTCTGCCTCCAGCTGGATGCTTTTGCGTTCTTTTCCAGCTCTTTCAGAGAACAAGCTGGAAGGAGGAAAAAAGACATTGTGTCCACAGCTTTTTTTTTCTAGTAGTCCATCAAGCACTTAATTGTGACGATGTAGCTGGATGTGCTTTTGCTAAGCCTCGTAAAACTATCCATGTGTGGCCAACTTGCAAAGCTCTGAAAAGAGCTGCACGTACCTGAGAAACTTTGTGGAGGGTGGCAACTAATTAATCCGGGGATTTAGTGTGTGCTGTAGCTGTGTCCCTGTGGAGCAGCTAGACATGATTGTCCAGGACAGCTGCAGTGAGTGAGCAAGCAAGACCTATCCTGCGAGGGGTTTTCCCCAGAGCTGTGGTGAGGGAGGAAAGGAAAGCTCCTTTCTGTGCTCTGTCTCTCTGCTCTTTGTGTTGTGGCAGTACGGAGGAGACCACAGCCTGACTGGAATACTGAGAAGGATTCATTTGGGACAAGGGAGCAGAGCCAGCAGTGGGAGGGAGAAGCACAAAAGGAGGTATAGGCTTGGAGAACAGGCGAGAGGGTCCACAGACAGGACTGGATCTTGGAACTGAACCCAGGCCCATAAGTCAACACTGCTGCCGTCCAAATCCTGAGGAAGGAGCTGGGTGGAAGGCTGTGTGTTCTGTGGTGGTGAGCCACTAGGAGGAGCATGAATGCTGCTGGAGGCCACAGCCTGGCCTCTGCCCTGCCCCACGCTTGTACATTTCCAGAAAGTTTTGGAACTGTCCTAAAGTAGAGAATCAAGAAATCTCGGTGATCAGAAGTGAGGAAATGGGAGCAGGGCATTAAGCTCTGTATATTACCTTCTATAGGAGGTCATCACCTTGTTTGTGTGCACAGAATCCTAATTCTGCCACATGGCTTTGTGCAGTGCAGATAGTGCACTGTAGCTTGAGAGCTGTGCGGGCAGGGAAGCTGTTGTCTGTCCCCTGCTTTATTCCCCCTGATGGAATAAATCAGGTGGTTGCTGAAAGATTGTCTTGTATTTCTGCTAGTGAGCCACACTGGAGAAGCAAAATTTGTGTTCCCCTTTGCAGAGCTCCAGGGGGGCACTTAGCACAGATTGGTTCACTCCTGCTGCCATTTCAGGCCCTTTTACTTTCCAGGTGCCTCTGATGTGTGTGGAGTACAGCTGCAACATCAGTAAGCAAGCATCAGTGTCTACAGTTGAAATCTTTGGTTTTAGGTGGCAAATATCACGCAGTGTTCAGAGGCTGCTGAAACTGAAGCAGTTGGCATTTTTATGGGTTGCTGAAAATACGTGGAGACGTTTTAAATCTCAATTACACTGCATCAGGGAGGGTATTAACAAGGGTGAAAAACCATCAGCATGAGCTAGTATTCCTGGACCATCCTTTCTGATCAGCAGAGAGAGGTTCATCCAAGGGAACTAAGTTAAATTAGAGGTTTGGAGGAGCCTTTCTCCTTCCAGTGACGATTCAGGGATCTTGGTTGGATGAATGTTAATGTAGCCTTTGTGGACATGCCATCAGTGTGAGCCCATCAGTGGAGACTTGTGGAGAGCAAGACCAGTATCTTCCAAAGTGCTCAGACTGTGTGAGAGCTCCAGGGATTTTTATCTGTGGACTGGATCTGTAGTATTGGATTGGATCCCATTCCATGATCCTTCCTATGCGGTGTACTTCTGGGAAAGTATGGAGTGTTCTTGATCAGTTTGTTTAGGGCTCTGGACGTGGAAGTTATTAAAAGCAAGATGAGGTTGGTGCACGCAGTTATCCTGGGGTATTTGTTAGCTTTGAGTGCTTGACTGTCACAACTTCAGAGTCCTTCTCATGATGACCTGGGTGTGTAATAGATATGAAGGCTTTTGTCTGCATTTCACTTCAGGTTAATATCTCAAAAACATCACCAATAATTGGTGGCTAGTTGTTCAATAATTTTTCTGTCAATTGTTTCTTTTCCCCAGGTGTGTGATTAGAACGTCCATGTGAATAGTTATACCTAGTTGTCTGATGACTTTGATTTTTATAACCCTTGCTTCTCTCTCAGAATTTTGCTAGCCTTTACATTTTGTGGAAGGTTTCCACTTTAGCAGCAAAGCTTTTTTTGGTTTAGAATGATCTGACTTATTTAAGAAACACCTAAGTTCTTTAGATGCAGTAGGTATAAAAGTCCTTCTTGGAGGGAAAATAGCTCCCTAACTCTGTTGGGCTTTACGGTAAGAGAACAGGTCTGGGTTAAAACAACTGGAGGGATTATCTGTAGCGGTAGGTGCTCAAGGGGGGAGGATTGTAAGAGGGTTTCCTTGCCTTTGCTATCACTGCCAGGTTACTAATCATCATCTTTCCTGTCGCAGATGGATGTACTCCACTTATGTTGGCATCTCTGCGGGCGGGCGGCTCCGATATCAGCGAGGATGACGAGGATGGAGAAGACTCCTCAGCAAATATAATAACAGACTTGATCTATCAGGGTGCCAACCTGCAGGCCCAGACAGACCGCACTGGGGAGATGGCCCTGCACTTGGCAGCCCGTTACTCGAGAGCAGACGCTGCAAAACGTTTGCTGGATGCTGGTGCTGATGCCAATGCACGGGACAACATGGGACGGACCCCCCTGCATGCAGCTGTGGCTGCTGATGCCCAGGGTGTCTTCCAGGTACAGCAATTGAAGAACCCTGTGCTCTGTATTTGTGTGAACCTGCCCAAGCTGCGCTCTGTTCACTCACAGCCCTGCTCTCGTGCCTTCCACAGTGTGATGGCCAGGCAAAACTATTTTACATCCACTTTTCTCGGGTATTCATAGCTTGAAGAACTCAGCATGCATGAATCATCTTGCATGTATTTATTTGGTCTGTTTGCTTCTGTCACCTATTTTCTGGGTCCTTGCATTTCAGTGCTCAGGCTGCTTTGTCATTATAAAGTTTCTCTTGAGATTCTGCCAAATCCTCGGTCTTGGTCTGTAGTGGTATTAAAAAAAAAATCTGTCTTCCCCTGTTGTCCAGATCCTGATCCGTAACAGAGTGACAGACTTGGATGCTCGGATGAATGATGGAACGACCCCATTAATTCTGGCTGCACGTCTGGCTGTGGAAGGAATGGTGGCCGAGCTCATTAATTGCCAGGCTGATGTGAACGCCGTAGATGACCATGGTAACATGAACACCACATACTGGGCTGAGCAAATATTTGTCATGGTGTGAGCAGAGAGGGGTGAGCTTCTGCTCTCCCAGAGTGTGGGCTACTCAGGAATTCTGTAGCTAAATCACACAGCGGGCTCTTCTGCAAAGTCCTCTCAGCAGTAACAGACTGCAGGGTGCTGCACAGTGCCTTGGTTAGACAGTCTTGAAAGAGAAGCAGAAGAAATATGGGGTTGGATATGCTGGGATTTTCTGGAGATATGATTCTGTGGATAGGTTATTTAAAAAATAAAAATAAAAAAAGCCCAGACCAAGTGCTGACAGTCCCATTGCATCCTGTGCCATCGGGGCATGTCACAGCATGGTGATTTCCAAAGTGATTTTTTCCATTCTTCAGGACATGTTCACATGCTGCAGGCTGCACTGCAGTTGCTTCCTTCCCTCAGTGTACTCTGTACCTCTTGGCTTTTGTCTGCATTTCACTTCAAGCAAAAATGTCACTAATAATCGGTGGCTAGTAGTTCAGTAATCTTTCTGTCAATTGTTTCTTTTCCCCAGGTAGGTGATTAGAGCATCTGCTCTAGAAAATAGCAAAATAGCTCCTTGGTTTGTTACTGAAGTTGTTGGGTTTCCCTGCAGGTAAATCTGCTCTTCACTGGGCTGCTGCTGTCAACAACGTGGAAGCAACATTAGTACTGCTGAAAAACGGAGCCAACAGAGACATGCAGGATAACAAGGTACAGTGTGGGGTGCTCAGCATTTCTGTGCTTCCTAACTTAAAGCATCTTTTCGCTGTTGGTAATGAAGTAAGTTCAGATTTTCTAACCTGAGTGCTCAGTGCAGGTCTTCCAAACCCAGACTGTGACTGGAACTCTCCCCAAGTGCTGGATGCCTTACAGGATTTCTGATACAGGAGAGCAGTTCTCTTTCTTGTTTGGCCAAGTCCTGGCCATCAATGCTGTCCTGCTTTACTTGCGAGGAAGGAATGCAATACAGAGTCAATGGTGTGTGAGAGCACCAGGTGGAGTGCTGCTGGTGTCAAACAGCTGGATTCCAGTTAATAGAGAGAAAGATCTGGCAGTCCAGCAGCAGTTATGTCCTGTCATATTTCCAGGGATCTCAGTGCAGGGTGGATATGGGAGAGGAGCCCCTCTATTTGAGAGACAGTCTGCACTGTGCAGATGTTCTGTAGCTTCACTGTTAGTTTTTGCTGTGTCTGAGTCCTTAATTTCTTTCCTCTGCCTAAGGTTTCTTTTTTGGATTATTATACATTGCTCAGTGGATTTCAGAGCTACCAACAAGCTGCAGTTCCTTACTGGGCTGTTTTAGTCCTTTGTACCTTTCCCTCATAGGGAAGAGTGGGAGAAAGGCACCAGGTGCTTTCATGGTTCCTCCAAGGACCATAGCAGAATAGTGCCCTTCCTGGTGGGATATTTCAGCCTGTGCTCCACTGCTGTGTATGAAATGATTTACTGTAATCTGCCTTTTTGAGTGGGTACCTCTTAGAATGGGTGGTTCTTGGTGACAGTTAATGTGACACTGCTTTAAACAGCATTTAAATGGTTTAATGGCTGCCACATTGGAATTGTGAGCTGTAACTCAGTCCCCCCACAGTGAAGCCTCTAAAATATTTACTCTCTGTGTTTTCAGGAAGAGACTCCACTCTTCCTTGCTGCTCGGGAAGGCAGTTTCGAAGCAGCAAAAATCTTGCTGGACCATTTTGCCAATCGAGACATCACGGACCACATGGATCGCCTGCCCCGGGACGTGGCCCAGGATCGGATGCACCACGACATAGTGCAGCTTCTCAACGAGTACAATGTGGCACACAGCCCTGCGGGGCACCCCGGGGCCATGCTGAACTCTGCCCTCTCCCCGGTCATCTGTGGCCCCAACAGGTCCTTCCTCAATCTGAAACACGCGTCATTAAGCAAGAAGTCACGAAAACCGAATGCCAAAGGCATCATGCCCACGAACCTCACCAAAGATGCAAAGAGGAGAAGGAAGAAGTCCCTCAGCGAGGGCAAAGGGCAGTTTTCGGAGAGCTCAGTGACCCTGTCACCAGTCGATTCCCTGGAATCGCCCCACGCTTTTGCATCCGAACCAACATCGTCTCCTGTGATGCCGTCGCCGGGGGTGTTGCACTCGTCGCCCAGCTCACTGCTGACGGCCCCGTCGGTGCAGGCCGCGCACACCATGTCCTTCTCCAACCTCCACGAGATGCAGCCCTTAGGACGCGGGTCCAGCACGGTACTCCCATCTGTCAGCCAGCTGCTTTCACAGCACAGAACCACCCCTCCGAACAGCGGGCTTGGCAGGCTCCGGCCAGGCAACGTTTCCACCGAGTGGATGAACCGCATGGAGGTGAACGAGTCCCAGTACAACGAGATGTTTGGCATGGTGCCGCAGGTGATGCATTCCCACCCCAGTGTTTCTCAGCAGAGCGGCTTGGTTCAAGCAGACACGAAGCACCTGGGAGTGTCCAGGGAGTCTTTGCCCCCCATCATGACTTTCCAGCTGGTTCCCAAGGGCGGCATAAACCAGCAAGCACTGCCACAGCAGGCCCAGTCAAACTGCGCTCAGAACATGGCTGGTCCTCTCAGCTCCATGTATCAGATCCCGGATCTAGCCCAGCTGCCCAGCGCCTCGTTCTCCATGGCTGCCATCCCTCAGCAGGACGGGCAGGTGGCTCAGACGGTCCTCCCGGCCTACCACCAGTTCCAGAGCTCAATGGGGAAGTACCCCACGCCTCCCTCACAGCACAGCTGCTACTCCTCGGCCACAGAACGGACTCCTAGCCACAACCGGCACTTACAGGGGGAACACCCGTACCTGACTCCATCGCCCGAATCTCCAGACCAGTGGTCAAGCTCTTCCCCACACTCTGCCTCTGACTGGTCTGATGTGGCAACCAGTCCCGGTAACAACCAGCGCGGGCCGGCGGCAGCTCACATGACAGAGCAGCAGCGGAACAACATGCAGGTGTACGCCTGAGGGCTGGCCAAGGTGAAGCCCAATTAAAGTGGACTCCAGAACTCATGAAGGTCTTCCAGGATGGAAATGAAGAACCATTTTAGTATCCAAGAGTCTTAATGAGCCCAGGATGTTCTTTTGTTGGAGGGACTGTGGTCGCTGTAGGCTTGTATGCTTTTATGCTAAACAGAGAACTGTAGAAGCTGGTGATGGAGAAGACCAGCTGGGTCACTTATAACCAACTCCCACGCACCTTGGATGTGACTGCTGTCTGCACTGGATTCTCCAGTCTGCTTTTAATATGTGTTCCACCGTTTCTTTGGGGAGACAGCTCTTCAGCTTAATACATCTTGTGGTCGTTTCTCCAGAAATTTAGCCAAAACCAGCTTTGTATCCTTATTTTGTTACTCCTTCTGTTACCCACGTAACCTCCCTCTGAAGCACCTTCTACTAGTTCTCCTCAAGTTCAAGTTGCCTTGTCTTGACACAGCTCAGAGCTGCACCCACATTCCTAGACCCTTCCTTCCCTCGGCCACTCTTGCTCAGCAAGTGAGCCGGACTTCCCAAAACATCTGCAGGTCAAGTGACACCTTTTGTCACGCAGCTTCACCCTTTCCTTTTCAAGAGTCTTTGTCTTATACAGACCCACTAACACCCCTTAGCGTTCTCACTGCCTGCCCCCCAGGTATTATGAGATTATATATACATATAGTCTTTTAGGTTGTTTGTTTTGTTATTTCCCCTCCCGAAAACGCTGGTCTGACCTGGTCTTCCCGCTGCGGTGGCTTGTAGGGACATCTCTCCAGTGTTGTGTGTCTTCCCTGGGGACATGCCTGACCATTTTTGACACACTACCTTCCCTGTGCCCCCGTCCTGCCAGGTGTGCCCATGACTGCCTTCGTGGACTCCCATGCTGGAAGAGATGCACTGCAACTGATACAGGCCTTTTGGGAAGCTCTTGGGATGAGCATGAGTGTTTCAAAAACTGGTAACATGAGCTCCCAGCGTTCTTGCACAGTACTCCCCTCCCCTCCATCCAAGGGTGGCTGTGTGTCCTGTCCTCCAGATACCATATGCTGCCTCTTTATGGGATAATCAATAAGTGTCAAACATGTCATTGCATGTTTGCAGTGTGCGTCCTCCTGCGTCAGGAATGACATCCAGCCCTTTGAAAAGTGTCCCTTTTGCTCCAGCCCTGGATCAGAGCTGCCTTGTCTTCCCCTCCCAATGAGGAGGCTGCAGCACTGATTCCCAAGCAGGCTTCCAGCAGCAGCAGTGGTGTGCCTGAAGCCAGGAGCTGGGCTTTTGCAGCAGACCAAATAGTTCAGAAACCATTGCCTCATGCAGTTTGGTTCACAGGTTTGGGGCTGTCCTCTGCTCTCAGCTTCAGCCTATGTCAAGATTTCCCAGCTGAGGTGCCCCACATGCTCTGTGGGACAGTAGTACCATTCATATACTGCAGCTCCCCCGATAGTTTTGGAGTAATGGAAGCCAGCTGTCGCTGACCTTAGACAAACAGCTGTTCTTTCTGCTTTGTCTGCAAGAGTAGCGCCTCCCTGAAGGGCTCCGAACCAGTCAGCAGCCGAAGTGAACATTTGTGGGGATGGTTTGCTCCTACCTCTTCAGGGGAACCCTGCAGACACGTGTTCCAAAGAGATCGGTGCTGTCGGCTGCTGCCAAAGGACTGAAGGCTGCTCCCCTCCGAGCAGGTCATCCAACACCTTACCATGTACAGTATTGTCTCTGATGTTTCTTTACATTCTAATCAAGAGTTAAAGTTGCCTTTTTTCTTTTCCAACTCGACTCAATGGTACATGAAGGCAGGGCCTCAGGAGGAGCTGGTTCCCAGGGCCATTGTTTTGGGCTGAAGTTTTTAATTCTGTCTGAAGTTACTGCTTTTTACAATGCACACAGTGTTCCCCGGCACGCTCGCTGCAGTGGACCCCATGAAGTTTAGCTGCAGCCGACTCAGATCTCCAGGCAGGAGCCTGCAGCCTCCTGGGGGCCTGTCCAGGTACACATTTCACTGCAAATAATGAAGTGTTGCTACATCGATGCTAAAGAAACAAAGGGCTTTTCCTCCTTAGCCCCAAATAACCAAGTGCCTTTTTATATATGTGGCTGCCTTTCACAAGATGAGTGCTTTCTGTGGAATGAAGTCAGTTCCGTGCCTGGCCTGTTAATATGATGGCCCTCTGCCTTTCTCTTTTTTTTTTTTTTAACTACTTGTAAAGATAATATCTCCTTAAGGTGGTATTTTATCTCGTAAGTTGTAGAGTAACCATTCACACAGCAGCATTTTCCTATATTAATAATGGAAAATATTTGCTTATTTTTACATTTTTTATAAAAGTCTTTTATGAAAATAGTTGCTGCCAAATGTATAAGCAATTTTTATCCCCAGAATAAAAAAGTACGTGCCCAGTGTCTGTGTGCTGCTGTTTTCATTTGTCTTCCTGGCTACCTTACACAGCCACCAGATTATACATGAATCGACAGTGTTCAGTAGCTGTTCAGATTCTGGCAACGGGGGGTTCAATAGCATTTTCATAGTACATGTCAGGAGACAGCTTTTGGGAATCAGGAGTGCTCTGTATCTCAGCAGCACATGAACCCTGCCACTTAGACTCACCCAAGGGAACTAGAAGCAGCCTGGCTTGGATGTAGCCAACGGATTTGGGGTCTCTTGGTTGGCTGAGAAGAGGGAAGCCAAGCAGCTGGCTTCTCCCAAGACAGGGAGGGGCTGGGATGGGACCTTTCTTGGATACTTTGCATAAGAGCTCTCACTTGCCTGTGAGTCTGGGAGGCAGAGAAGGGCTGGGGCATTTGTGTGGCTTTTAGAAAGGTTGTGAGGAAGTGTGTGTCAGGTGGTGGTTAGTGGGAGCTATGGATTCATTCACTTCCTCAGGTCCTGCTTGCCTCCTTCCCTTGGCTGTTTGCTGTTCTTCTAGCAGGGAAGAGGACCCTCATCGCTGGAGCTGAGGCTGCCTCCCTGGCTTTGTCTCAGCAGCTGATGCACAAAATCATAGAATCCTTAAGGTTGGAAAAGCCCTCTAAGATCAAGTCCAACTATTAATCCAGCACCACCATGTTCACCACTAATCTGTGTCTTCAGGGGCCGCATAAAGATGTTTTTTGAATGTTTCCAAGAATGGTGAGTCCACCATTTCCTGGGCAACCTGATCCAATGCCTGACTGCCCTTTCATTGAAGAAATTTTCCCTAATATCCAATCTAAACCTCCCCTGGTGCAGCTTGAGGCCATTTACTCTCGTCCTGTCACTTGTTACCTGGGAGAAGAGACTGACCTCCACCTGGCTACAGCCTCCCTTTAGGTAGTAGAGAATGATAAGGTTCCCACCAAGTCTCCTTTTCTCCGGACTAGGAGCATGAAGATGTGTGATTCTCCAGCCTCTGAAACAGGGAATCATGACTCCTCTGTCCTGGTCTCAGACTTGAACAGTTTGACTTGGACAATCAGACAGCAAACTGTCAGTAGCTGCTGTGCTGTCTTTGGAGCATGGAGATGCCACTGAAGCCTTGGGCTCCACTAGTGCTCGTCTGGCTGTTTTCCAGCTCTTGCTGTGGACTCGGATGGAGCTGGTAGCTAAATTACGATGCCTAGCAGGGGTAAAGCTGCTGGGGGCATTTTAAGGGTTTAATATTCAAACAGCGCAGCTCCTTTATCTTCTGGTAGAGCCAGCTTGGCAAGTCCAAACCTCCGGGAGGCATTCATCCATGTTCTCCCACAGCCTGCACATCTGTGCCAAAGTTTAGCAAGCTCTGCTGAGCCTCTGGCACAGCTGTGTCGAGTTTACTGGTGCTCAGGCTGAGACTTGAAGCTGCGACTCCTTGGGAACAGCACATTCCTCTTCCCCAGCCCGGGATGGCCGGGGGCTTGTGGAAACTTGCTGTATTGCATCCAAACATGCGTAACTGAGCCAGCCAGGCACGGAGCTGGGGCATCACTTATCTAACTGAGAAGTAGAGGAGGAACCTCAGGCTCCTTTGGGGAACTTTCTCACAGTTTTTCATAAATCAAGGGTGGAGCCCTATTTTCTATGGGGTTACTGTGTTTCTAGAGTTTCCCCATTAGTCAGGGCAGCTATTCTCTGGAGAGTTGTTTCTTTCAGAACTGATAGCAGGCAGCAGCTGTGTTTGGACACAAGAAGGCTTTACACCTTTGATCCCAGAGGGTGCCTAGCAAGCAACAGCAGCTGCATCCTGGCTGTGTGTGTGAAGGGGCAAAAGCCAGACCTGCCTCTGCATGCCAGCATGGAGCTGCTCCCCGTAGGTGCAGCAGCATTCACTGTCTGCATGTTTCAGCAAATGCTGCCACAGAGGAGATCCATGGGAGATCCCTGGGGTTCATGGCTTGATCCTGACAGCTAGCTCTCCATTTTAGGGGAAGCAGGGCTCAGCTCTGGGTCTGGATCCTCTGCAGGTAGCTGCCTGCTGCGTAGCTCCCAGTGGCCTCCTCCAAGGGTTTTGGGGAGGGTTGGGAGAAGGAGAGCCAGGCATTGACTGGAGCTGGCAGCAGCAGGGTGCTGGGCAGGAGCTGGCAGCTTTGCAGGAGCCACGGGACAGGCAGCAGGATGAGCTTTCAAGGCCACTTTGGTACATTATGAGCCAGTGAAGCGACACTCCAGAGCAGCATGTTTGCAGCAGCAGCGTAGAGAACTCCAGGTGCCTCTCACAGGGGCAGAGGAGTCCCCGGGGTGAGGAGCAAAGACCATGGCAGAGAAGGCTGTGCCTTCCCTTGCCGAAGGGTTCCAGCTGCTGGGGCCGGGGGCAGCCCACCTCTGTGGCTCCGTGCCAGCAGCAACCTCCCCAGCGCCGGGGCTGCAGGTTCCCCCCGTGGGGCAGGGGCAGTGGGGGGCTGCTGCTCCAGGACCTGCCCCCTCCTCCTGGAGGGACGCAGAGTGACAAAGCCCTGCGTCACCGCCGGGCACGAGGGCTGGGCACCCACACCGCTATCTGATGGAACCTGCCGGCCCCCGGCTGCAGGCTGTTCCCACATCCCGTCGTCCTGCATCCTGCTCACAAACTTCCCCTGGCAGTTCAAACAAGGGCGGTGTGTGGGTGACGCATGGCAGAGCTGGGCAGGGTGTGGGGCCCGGCTGGGTGCCATCCCTCAGCTGGGGACGCGGGCAGTACCATCGGGTGGTCCCCGTGTCCCGACTGCTCACCGCGGGGATGCTCTGGCCGGGATCAGGGGCTCACCCCCGGGGCTCACCCCTGCCAGCCCCATATCCAGCCAGGGCTGGGCCAGCAGGCATCCCTGTCAGGTGCCAGGCTGCTCTCAGCCACAAGATTACCTCTGTATCGCGGGAGCGATTTATGATAATTGCAGGGGGTTTATTGACCAACTAGGACAGGCTCTTCCTGTCTGTTTCTAGAGATATGTTAAATACAAACAGAGTTGTAGATCTGGGCAATTTTCCAGCAAAGCGGGGGGGATGGATGGGAGTCAGCAGTAAGACTTTTATGGTGAGAATCACCTGAGCTGGGCAAACACCAATGCTGATGAACACCAGGCTATAAAGGGCAGGTCCTCTCCTCTCTTCTCCTCTCCCAGCGATCCACGACAAGCCGTTATTCCTCGGCATCTCCAGACAACAGGTGAGGAAGAGGACTCTTACAAAGCAGCTGAGGCCTTGGGATGCTCACAGCTGACTTGTGGGTGAACAGGAGCTGATCCCAGCTCCCCGGGACCTGAGCTCTGCGCTTTTCTGAATGGGGCAGGCTGGGATGATGCATTTTTCAGCCCTGCATTGACTTTTGTCGCTGGTTCTTTGAGGGGAAGACAAGCTGAGTCTGCAAATTGGCCCCAGTGCCCAGGGATTAGCCCACAAAAAGGGGAACTGTGCTGATGCAGCTGATTTGTCTCCCCAGCCTGGGCAGGACTACAAGCTCAGGGTGTGAAAATGATGCCGAGCACATAGTCCCTGCAGCCCTACTGGCCACGGCTCTGCCTGTGCTGTTGCTGCTGCTACCGCCCCAGGTCCTCTGCCCCATGCCTGTGGCAGCACTCTCCCCATGTCCCCACAGAGCAGCTTGGCTCATTCTGATGCCTCCTGCCAAGGCTGTGACTGGTGGGGCCAGTGTGGGCTGGGGACCCCAGCCGTGCCTGGGACATGGGATATGGGCACAGGACAGTGACCTGTGCCAGGGAGGAGAGAGGGAGGTAGACTGCCATCTCCTCCACATGGCTGAAAGGGACCAGATTCAGCCCACAGCAGGGTGGGTTTGTACTCTCTGAGCACAGGTGGCATCCTCTGTCCCCAAGGGACCTCGTGTTACCCCCCTGAGCCTTTACAGGGATCAAGGAGGATGGTGGCAGCAGCCAGACTCGCCCTCCTGCTGCTGGGCTGCACGGGGCTCCTGCAGCCAGCCGGTAAGTCCCACGGCTCGGGGGGCAGCTGCTTTTGTAATGGGGACAGAGGGGAGCCATGCTCCTCTCCAGCCAGCAATGCTGGCTGTCCCCCATCCCTCCCCATTGCTCTCGGTCTGCAGCTGGCAGGTACATAAGCTACTGCCCTGACGGCTGGTCCTACTACAAGCTCAACTGCTTCAAGTACTTTCCTGATGTCCGGACCTGGGATGATGCTGAGGTAAGCCCACTGGGACACCCAGGCAGACAGGGACTCCCCATCTCCTTGAGGTGCCCCGGCACTGACAGCTCTCCCTGCAGAGGCAGTGCCAGGCCATCCAGGACGGCGCCCACCTGGCCTGGGTGGAGGACCAGCACGAGGCCATCACCCTGCGGGAAGCCATCTCCTACCACCAGCGTGTGCGGCCCGTCTGGGTCGGGCTCCACTACAGTGAAGAGGTGAGGCAGGGGCTGCAGGGGTGATGGGGGGCTGGAAGGCCGCAGAACCATGCCTCTGAACCTCCTCTCTCCTCACAGAGCCAGGCCTGGAAGTGGACAGGTGGGGACAAGTACAGCGCTGCCAGTGGGCTGTCCGGGAACGGTGCCCAACCGGGGAAATGCGGCATGTTGACCCACCAGAGCAGTGAGTGCCCAGATCCCACATCCACATTCAGTGCCTGCTCTTGGCTGGCATTTCCCCCCTCCCTCCTCCTCTGGGTCCTGGCCCTCTGGAGGGGGCTGTAGTGGGCACAGCTGGTGCCCCTGTTCTAACTGTGGCCCCCACCAACCCCTGGCCCATCTCTCCAACAGGCTTCAGTCTGTGGTCCAGCGCCAACTGCGCCCAGAAGCATCACTACATCTGCAAGTTCACCCCCTTGCACTGAGCACAGCCCCTGGCCTGTGGGGGACCCCATGCTAGCGATGTTCCTCTCGTGCCACCTCTGCTCCTCTCCGCACAATTCCTAAAAATACATCTATAAAAAAAGAAGCATGCAAGTGCTGTGTGAACTTGGTGCTGGTGCAAAGCCCTGGGCTGGTCCGGGAGGGAGGGAGGCAGGTGCTTCCATGGCTCTCCCAGCTTTCCCGCTTCCAGGGGCTTCAGCACTGCTGGTGCTGGCAGAGCTGTTTGGGGATGAGTCCCCAGGAGCTGCAGGGCCAGTGGCTCTCCTGGCTGAGTGCTCATGTTTTCTCATCCCCAGCCCCCTGGTGCCAAACTCGACAGCTGTCCCTGGGGAGCAGGTGAGAGGACAGGAGTGTCCCCAGGGTGCAGATATGGAGACCTGGGGCGCAGAAGTGGGTGGGGATCGTAGCTGTCGTGGGTGTGCAGGCACGGGGACAGAGCTCCCCCGGGTGCAGACAGCTCCACAGGGATCTGGGGGCTGCGACGCTGCCCCACGGCCATGTCGACAGCACCACCGGGACCAAAGGTCCCTTCTTGTGTCACTATAATGTTGCCACAGGCATCACGTGGCTGTTTGCTCTGCTGCTTTGAAGGTGGCTCTGCCCCCACCCAGCTCAGGGGGTTTTTACCCCCCCCGGAGCCGCGGCACGTGTCAAACGTGGACTGCGCCCCGGGCAGCACGGACAGTGCCAGCACCAAAGACCTGGCCGCCCTCTGCTCCCTCCCAGGACCTCGGGGGCAATCGGGGAGGCCACACAGCCCCGCGCTCACTGCTCAGTGACCACAGCTGTGCCGGCGAGCCGCGGGCACCGGAGCTGCGCCCGCCGGGGCTGCGGCAGAGCCGGTCCCGCGGTTCATCCCTGGCTCCAGCCGAGCGCGTCCCCGGGCTTTGGGGCACAGGACGGAGACACCTCACAAGCTCCCCCCTCCGAAGCCCCGCTGCCCCTGCTGTGTTGGCTGGCGCTCGGCGACCTTTGAGCGCCAGTGTCCGGCACGCTGATAAAGGCCGGGAGGGCTGTGCCGAGCTGCCCACGCAGTTTATAAAAGCACCACGCAGGGCCCGTCCCGCTTTCCCTCTGTCCCATCGCTCGTCCTTCCATCCGTGCAGCGGTCGGGGCGAAGATGTTGCGCTTGGTGGGCCGTGCCGCGCGCTGCTGGGGGGCCAGGTGGGCGACACCAGGGCCAGAACAGGCACCCCGGGGGGCCCAGCACCCCGTGACCTTGCAAAGGGCATGGTGAGCATCCACGTGGATCGGGCGGGCCGGAGATGTAGCCAGGGCAGGGGTGGGGAACTGTCTGAGCTCTTAAACCTTGCTGGGGAAGAGGATCCTCTCCCTCCTCCCTGGCAGCACTGCCAGGCACAGGGAACTAGTAGGGATTTAGGGTGCTCCCATCCTGGGCTGCTCGCTGGTGGCATCTCCCCAGGACCACTGCCGTGTTCCCAGTGCTCAGGGCTACCACGGGACTGCCACCACTCCCTCTGCCCCACAGCCTCTCCAGTGCTGCCGGGACAGGTGCCTGGCCCAAGGACGTGGGCATCCTGGCACTGGAGGTGTACTTCCCTGCCCAGTACGTGGAGCAGGAGGAGCTGGAGCGATATGATGGTGTGGAGGCCGGCAAGTACACGCGGGGCTTGGGCCAGAAGCAGATGGGCTTCTGTGCTGCCCATGAGGACATCAACTCCCTGTGCCTGACGGTGGTGCAGCGGCTGGTGGAGCGTGGGCGCCTCTCCTGGGATGCCATCGGCCGCCTGGAGGTGGGCACCGAGACCGTCATCGACAAGTCCAAGGCTGTCAAGACTGTCCTCATGCAACTGTTCCGTGACTCGGGCAACACTGACGTGGAGGGCATCGACACCACCAACGCCTGCTACGGGGGCACGGCCTCGCTCTTCAACGCAGCTGCCTGGGTGGAGTCCAGTGCCTGGGATGGTGAGTGCAGGCAGGGACTGTGCCATGGGGCTGGATGCTGGGTGGGTGCCATGGAATAGGGGGAGGAGGCAGGAGGGGGCCTAAAATCCATAGATACTCTGGCAAGCTTCAAAGGAAGCTGCTGCCCCTCCAGGCTCTCCATCACCCCTGTTTCTTGCTTACCTTGGCTGTGACACCTGGCATCATGGAAATGGGAATACACGGGGGCCGTGGTGTGGAGGCTTCCACCTACGAATGGCCCTGCCAGTCCCTGTCTCCTCCCCAGGTCGTTATGCCGTGGTGGTGTGTGGGGACATTGCCGTCTATGCCACGGGGAACGCGCGGCCCACAGGAGGTGCCGGTGCCATCGCCATGCTGGTAGGACCCAACGCCCCACTGGTGCTGGAGAGAGGTCAGTGTCATGACACCCTGGGGATGGCAAGCTGATGAGTGCTGTCCCTGGAGGCCATGCATCCATGTCCCAGCCCTGGGCAGAGCTGCTCAGCTCCAGCAGCACTGGCTCTGCCAGACCCTTCTGGGTACTCCAGGATGCCTGGCTAGCCACATCCCTATGGGAGGCTGGTGGATGTCAGAACTGGCATGGCAGGCAGCACCCCTGGATGCTTCTGATTGGCTCCCTGATGGCAGGCTCTCCCTGTGCCCCCAGGCCTGCGGGGAACCCACATGGAGCATGCCTATGACTTCTACAAGCCGGACCTGTCCTCCGAGTACCCGGTGGTGGATGGGCAGCTCTCCATCCAGTGCTACCTGCGGGCACTGGACCGCTGCTACGCTGTGTACCGACGGAAGGCAGAGAGCCAGTGGCAGAAGGGTAAGTGGCAGCACCCCTAAGGTGCCCATCCCATCCCTCTGGATGCTGATGGACCCATGTTGCCTTCCAGCTGGCATCCAGAGGCCCTTCACTCTCGATGACTTCAAGTACATCATCTTCCACACACCCTTCTGCAAGCTGGTGCAGAAGTCCGTGGGGCGGCTGCTGCTGAATGATTTCTTGGCCTCCCCCAACCCTGACATGGCCTCCGGCCTCTACAAGGGGCTGCAGTCTTTTCGGTGGGTCCCTGCG
This sequence comes from Neopelma chrysocephalum, assembly GCF_003984885.1. Taxonomy (NCBI): domain Eukaryota; kingdom Metazoa; phylum Chordata; class Aves; order Passeriformes; family Pipridae; genus Neopelma; species Neopelma chrysocephalum. The sequence continues at coordinate 4,009,227 of NW_020897761.1, read as the reverse complement.
CCGTGTCCCCCACCCCTCAGCCCAGGCAGGGATGTGCCAGTCCAAGGTTTGAGCCAGCCTCTCTCTGGGCAGTGGTTTAAAGCTGGAGGACACCTACACCAGCAAGGAGGTGGAAAAGGCATTCCAGACAGCCAGCCAGGACATCTTCAACCAGAAGACCAAGCCCTCCCTGCTCCTCTCCTCCCGCAATGGCAACATGTACACACCATCCATGTATGGCTGCCTGGCCTCCCTCCTGTCACAGTAAGTCCCCCAAAATGCTGGCTCAGCGGGAGGGAGGAGGTCATTTTGGGAAGGGCAGACAGACCCTGGCTGGCTGGAGGGGGAGATGCCAGCACTCATATTCCCCCCTTCTCAGCAGAGACCTGACAATTTCATTGCACACAACCCCCAGTATGGATGCATCCCGCTCCGTGCCATCTCCCTGCCAGCCTTTTCATCCCAGCTTGCTGGAGCTGGGCCAGTACATAAAGCCCTTCTGTCATTGCCAGGAGGATGAAAACCCCGTTGTCATGACCCGCAGAATGAGTGACCCCACGGGAAAGGAGCCATGGGAACAGACAGGCCCTGGGGGGAACAAAAGCCTAGTCCCTGGCACCACTGCACTCCAGGGCCACACTCCCTTGGAAATGTGGCCCTGAGACACAAGGACCCCCTGTCTGGGAAGGAGGCAGCCCCCTACACTACCCCCACAGCCCTGCATGCCCCTCATCCCAATCTCTTCTAACCCTTCTAACCCCCTGCTGCAGGTGCTCAGCCAAAGACCTGGCTGGCTCCCGGATTGGTGCTTTCTCCTATGGCTCGGGACTGGCTGCCAGCATGTTCTCCTTCCGTGTCTCACAGGATGCAGCCCCGGGTGAGCCCCAGGGGAGGGAGGGACTGGGAAGGGAGGGCAGTGTGGGGCTGTGGGGCCCAGGGCTGCCAGTAGTGCCATCTCACTCGTGGGGTGCCCGTTGCCAGGCTCGCCCCTGGACAAGCTGGTCTCCAGCCTGGCTGACCTGCCGGCTCGCCTGGACGCTCGCAAGCGCGTGGCCCCGCAGGACTTCGCGGAGATCATGAAGCGACGGGAGGAAACCCACCACTTGGGTGAGTGGGGCTGGGGGGATGTGACACCCCCCCACTGGGACCCCATGACACCCCTGAGCATCACTGCCCTCTTCCCGCAGCCGACCACGCTCCCCACGGCTCCCAGGCAGATCTCTTCCCCGGAACCTGGTACCTGACGCGCGTGGATTCCAAGTACCGCCGCGAATATGCCAGGAAGCCCATCTAGAGGGGACTGGAGGGGTGAGCCCTAAGATGGGGGATGCTCTTTTTACCACTGTCATCCCTGCTCATCTCCAAATTCGGGGCTGCCTTCTGTGGGAAACTTCATCTTGGATGACTGGGGAATGTCCAGTGGTGCCTCGGGCCCCAGAGCTGGTGGAGATTGTGGCTCTTCTGCAAACACCTGGGCAGTGCAGGGGAATAAAGGTGTGGATGGGAGGGGGCAGCAACCCGGCTCTGGCTCCTGGTCTTGAGTGGTCTCCTCCCACTCCAGGACACTCCCCTTAAAAACCATGGATCTGGATCGCAGCCCCTTACAGGATTTATCCCATGGGTATCCAGCATTGGCCACCTGCCCCATTAGATGTGTGGCTCAATAACCCCCATTATCCCAGGATGGGAGTGTGCCCTGACATTTTGGGGGAGCCAAGTAAAACCCAGCCTCCCAGTCTGCAGATTGGGGGTGGTAAGAATCCATTTTCCCTGTGAGGTCACTAAAGTGAAACCTCCTCATGGCAAACCCCAGGGGCAGGAGGGGGCAGGCAACGCAGGGGCTCACGGGAGGGCTCATCCCCCTTCCAGCACTGCTCTCTGGGCCATGTCCTGGCACAGGACTGTGGCCAGACGGGACCTCTGCAGCGGCAGAGACCTTTGCACCCTTCAGCAAACAGCAGCAGGGTTGGGGAGTGGCAAGGGCAGGAAGGAGGGAATTTGGGGTTGAGGACAAGGGACCACACAGACAAGATATCACATGCTGTCTCCTTCTAGACCCTTTATTGAGTGTGGGGCCACCCCAAACTCAGTGTCGGGGTCAGGGACAGCTGGCTCCAATGCTTCCCCAGCTGGGGGAGGGTCCAGGTGCTTCGGCCATGGGGAGAGTCCTTGTTGACAATTGGGGTCTACAGCAGGTGGAGCTGGAAGATTTCTGTGACTCGTGGCTTCAGCTCGCTGAGGTTGGACAGGGGGGCTGAGAGCCCCACAATGCTCCACTGCTCCCCTCCCACTGTGCTGGAGCTGTGGTAGGACTGGAGCTGGATCCCCATCTTGCCCAGAAGCCCTGGGGAGGAGGAGAGGAGTTAGGGACCACAGGCTGCCCCACAACCCAGCAGGGAGCTGAGCTCTGCTCACCCCAACACCCCTCAATGGTCCTTTCTTCCCCCACCCCAAGTCCTTTGCTCCACATCACCCAACCCCCTGCCCAAGCCCCCCATCCATCTCTCCTGTCCTTGCCGTTGCAGGGGCTCAGCTCTGGTTCAGATGCAGAGCCCCCCCAGGCTGCTCCCCTGCTCAGGGCTGGCGCAGGGAGCTCACCCGTCAGCGTGGCCAGAGCAGTGGGATCGGAAGCTTTGGCTCTGTAGGTGAGGAGAGGGCCAGACAGTGGGGCTGGCTGCTTGAAGGTGGCCCCGCTGATCTCCCGCAGCACCGGGGTGCTGCCCTGTACCGTCCCTGTCACCCAGTGCGGGGTGCCCTGCAGGGACACCTGCACCAAGCCAGTGCTGCTGTCGGGCTCGGGGGCCACGTCGCTGTGGGTGGTTGTGACCTGTCAGAGACATGTGGCTGTTCAGTGCCCAGGTCCTGCCTGTGGCAGGGTATGGGGAAGGGATGTCCTCAGAGGCACACCAGGGAATGTCCCCCAGCCTGAGTGCTGCGTTAGCAGCCTTGTAGGGTGTCCCCAGGCTCGTGCCACTTGGTGAGGAAGGGCAGGGTCTGCATGCACCAGGCTGACCGTGCAGAGGCCAGGTGTCCACGCACCTTCAGCCCAGCCTCCTGGGCCAGCAGCATGGCATTCACCAGGGTCACCTCCTTCTGAGTCCCTCCAGCCAGCATGCCCGCGGCCACGGCAGGCGTCAGGTAGCTCCCGGCCTCCCGCAGTGGTGTCCCTGGGGTGCAGGGAAGCGGCAGGTGTGGATGGGCCAGCAGCAGAGAGGTCAGCCCCACACTGGAGCAGCCAGCCTGGAGCTGGTCCTTCCACCACCCAATCCATCCACCCGTCCCTACTCCCATCCTCCCACCCATCCATCCCCACACACCCCTGTGCTCCAATCCCACCCTCAACCAACCTCCTGTCCATCCTCTCTCCTGGCTGTCCTCCCACCCATCCAGGCCAGAGGTCCCTGCACACCCTTCCTGCCTGGCTCACCTAGGGTGCAGACCTGCATGCTGCCCTGCACTTGCTTGCCCACCATGTGCAGCACTGTGCCCAGGGCCCGGGCCAGGGCAATCCAGGGCTTGGTCTGGGGTGCAAAAGCCTTGCTGAGAGCCTGCGCATTAACCTGTGAGGGAGAGCAGGGTGAGCAGTGAGAACCTGCCAGTGAGTGCCCTGGGTTGCTCCCAGTGCACCCATGTGTTACAGATGGGGAAACTGAGGCACAGAGGTGAGGTGCCCAGTGGGGGGACTCACTACACCAGTCAGCCCCTTCCCCGTGGCCATATCCACGATCTGCATGGCGATTTCCTTGCCGCAGCGGCTCTGTGCCTCCCGTGTGCTAGCACCCAGGTGAGGGCAGGAGATGACATTGGGGTGGTTCACCAGGTCACGGTCCTTTGGGGGCTCCTGCAGACACAGTTCCATCCTGCCATCAGCCCCCAGCACCCATCTGGGAGCTCAGAGTGGGGAGCATTTACCCTCCTTCCTTTACAAGGAGGGAAGCTGAGGAGGGCTGTGCCTGGTCCCAGTCCTGCAGGGTTTGCCAGGCTGCCTTAGCCTGGCTTGTGCAGAGTTTAGGTGATGCTGAGACAAAGCAAAACTCGGGAGGTTCCCTCAGCCCCACTCACCTGTGTGAAGACATCCAGGGCAGCCCCGCCACACTGCCCCGACTGCAGCGCCCGCAGCAGCGCGCCCTCATCCACGATGCCACCGCGGGCACAGTTCACCACCTGCACGCCACGGCGGCACTTGGCGAAGGTGCTGTCATTCAGGAGCCCTGAGAAGGAAGGGCTGTGAGCAGCAGGGGTCTGTCCCAAATCTCCCCAAATGTCCCTGTGCCGGTGCCCACTCCATACCCGTGGTGGAGGGCAGCAGTGGCGTGTGCACTGTGATGAAGTCGCAGCGGGGCCAGATCTGATCCAGCGGTAGCTGCTCCACGCCAAAGGTGGCTGAGACTTCGGGGGTGATGATGGGGTCGTAGCCTATGGTCTGAGGCAGAGCGGGCACTCACTCCTGCAGCCTGGCACGGTGGCTTTGGCTGAGCCGGGGGGTCCACTATCCCCATCATTCTTCCTGGCCCCATTTCCTTACCTTCATGCCGAAAGCCTGCATGCGGGTGGCCACCTCCCTGCCGATGCGTCCCAGCCCCAGCACAGCCAGCGTCTTCCCATTCAGCTCCATGCCCATGTACTAGGGTGCACAGTGGACCATAAGCGAGCACACCCCACATGGCCACCCACCACCCAGAGGTGCTTCACTTGCCTCCTACCTTCTTACGGTCCCACTTGCCCTCCTTCATGGAGGCAGCTGCCTGTGGGATCTGCCTATAAAGGAGGCTGTGGTCAGCATGGGGCAGGGGGCTGCAGGGCGCATGTCTGTGCCCCCCTCCTGCTCTGCACTCACCTGGCCAAGCACATGATCATCCCACAGGTGAGCTCCGCAGCGCTGAGGCTGTTCCCAGTGGGTGTGCTGGGAATGGAGAGTGGTGTTACTTGTGCACGTGACCCGGGCTGACAGGGGTCTGCACTCCGTGAAGATGGAGACACACACAGGGTGGTGCTAGGGATGCCATGGGTGGGGATGGCACCCTACCGAAGCTTCCCCTGCCTCCCCAGGAGCACAGGCAGGGATGTCCCTGCACTCCTGCTCTTACTTCATGACCAGGACACCCTTCCTGGTGGCTGCTTCCACGTCCACGTTATCCACACCGGTGCCTGCTCTGCCCACCACCTGCAACCTCTCAGCTGCCTCCAGCACCTCAGCCGTGACTTTGGTGGCCGAGCGCACGATGAGTCCATCGCAGTCCTAAGGAGTGACAGACACGGTGAGTGGGACCAGGGCCAGAATCCGCCGTGTGAAACTGGCTGGACTCTTGCATCAGACGGGAGGCGGGGACCAGTCGAGGGGGTCCACTGCCACCCGGGACCGGCCCGCTGCGCCCACCCACCCATGCACTCACCCACCCACCCACCCACGCGTGGGTGCAGCCCTGCCTCACCCGGATCTCCCGTAACAGCTCTTCCTTGCTCAGCCCGGGCTTCTCCTGCACCCGGAGCCCGCCGGCCTCCAGGATCTCCCGGCAGCAGGGGTCCAGGCTTTCGCTGATCAGCACTTTCTGCAGCTTCCCCAGCGCCATGGCGCGACCGGCCCGGACGGGACAGGGATGGACGGGACGGGAGGGGGTGCCGGCTCTCTCCGCACTCCGCCAAGAGACTTCTGCTGCCCCTCCGCCAGGCTAAAAGAGCTGCGAGCGGTGCACGTTTTTCGGGCTCATTGGGTCCCGTGTCCATAATCCCACCTCCTTCCCTTCCCCTCCCCGCCCCAGCCCGCCCGGGCCCCCCCTCGTCCCTCCCGCCCCCGAGGGGAGGGAGGGAGGAGGCGGAGGGGAGCAGGCCCGGCACGGGGCCGGGCTCCCCAGCAGCCCCAGAGCGAGGGGAGGATGTGCCCCAGCAGGACCCCGTGGGTCGGGGAGCCATGAAGCCGGGGGGAGGGGGGGGGTAGGGTGTCCCGACCCCGCGTACCAGTCCTTGACTCAGTTTCCCCGTCCTGCATATCCCAGCTCAGCGAGGCAGGAGGGGAATGGCGGTGGCAGCCACAATGCTGCGGGTCGCTTCCCCACAAGCTGGGGGTGCCGCTGGCAAGGAAGCAGCCCGACCCCAGCCCATGGCGAGCCCGGCCGTGCCCTTCCCAGCTCGCCCAGGAATGGGGGTTCCCCAGACTCTGCAGCCCAGAGGTGAGGCAGTGCCAGGGCCCTTGTCCGTCCCCAGCATTGTGCCCGCTGTTGAGCAATGCCCCCGATAAGGGGCCGGGGGCACGGGGCCCTGGCCACCGGCTCCCAATGACGTGGGGTGCACGGGAGCCACCCAGCAAACGCCCTCCATGGGGCAAGAGCTGTGTGGCTGTGTCCAGTGACCTCGCAGTGGGAAGTGCTGACTCTGGGGACACGATTGTGAGGGGACACCATGGGACCAGGCACTGCCCAGCATGCTGGATGGTGAGGGATGGAGGGTGTCCCCTTGCCCATGGGGCCAAACTTTCACAGGGCACTCGGACCAGACACACCCCAGGTCCTGCCCATGGGGAGCCAGGCCACAACTTTCCATACAGTGGGGGTGGGCAGAAGGGACACGGTGCTCCCAAGCTGGGTCCTGAGGGGAGTGAGCCCTTCCCCAGGCTCTTCATGCTGCAGGCAGCAGATCTGGACCAAACTGCCCTGTGTGAGACCTGGGTGGCCCCAGAGGCTGTTAAACCCTGCAAAGCCCAAGAGATGGGCAGACAGGAGGTGGCCGGGATGGGATAACTGCCCTCACCACAGGCAGCACAGCAGAGGTGGGGGAGCCCAGTGCTATGTACACCCTGGAGACATGTACAGCCTGGCACTGCCCATACGCAGCACTACGTACACTGCAGCCACAGCCAGGGAACAACCGTGACGCCAGAGTGGGGAAAGTCCAGGGCAGCCAACACAGGGGGAGAGATGCGGTCAAGGGCAGCGGCTGGTGAAATCTGCAGCACGGTCCCAAAACAGCCCCCAACACAGAGCAGTGGGAGCTGGCGACCGGGACGGGGCTCCCTCTCCACAGTCTTACGTGTTGGGGGCCCCCACACCGCGGGACTTGCTGTGGCTGGAACATGGCCCGCGGCCCCGCAGCCCTCGGCACAGCCCTGAGCCGGCCCTCGGCTCCGTTTTAACCGTTAGGACCCTGCTCAGGGTGCCCGCCGACCCGGCATCCCGGCGCCCTGCTCCCCATGCCGCCACCGCCTGGGCTTGCCCAGCGCCTCCGAGGCTCCTCTCCCACGCCTGTGGCATTGCTTGTGCGGAGGCCACGCGTAGCCAAGCCACTGCTGCCTCTGGCATCGTATTTGCCGGCTTTTCCTGGACTGCTGGTGCCCTCTCCTGGGTTACATGTCCAGAGGCACAGCCCTACAGCACGCCAGCCCTTGCCGGGGGCCTGCTGGGACACGGGGGGTGCTGGCGGCGTGGCGGTGCCGGCAGGCATGTCCCCCACTCCCTGCCCTCCGAGGGAGCCACCTGGATGGGACCCAAAGGCTGGAGGGGACCCAAAGCTGGCAGGGCCAGCAGGATGGGTGTCCAGGGGGATATGGGCTGGGGTGGCTGATGAGGCATGACTAGGCTGGAGTGTGGGGTTTATGGGGGGATGGCAACCCTTCTGCTGACCCCATTAGTACCAGGTGTAAAAAGTAAGAAATTTGGCAGAAAACAAACCCACCTGTGTTCCAGCTGGTCCTCAGAGATCAGAGGGGCCGGAGACAGCTGGGCTTAATTTCTGAGTATAATCAATTTGGCACTATAGGTTGTGTTCAACAGGAACTTCCACAAGCACAGATTCACATATTATTCAACATATTGTTCACATGCTAATTCAACACCATAGGTCTGGTTACATTCCATAAGAACCTTCGTGATCACAGATTCATAAGTACTGCAGTTTATTGAAGCAGCAGAAATACAGATATGGAATCTGCATTGAAAAACTCACCAGTTGCAATAGAGCTCTTACTGTTACAATAATGTTGTGTTAACCAGGGTAATGATAATAACAATTGTACGCAGCAACTTACCAAGAAGTTGGGAGGAGAGAAAGGAGAGTAGCCCATCGCTGTCTCCAAGGCATTTTTGGGTCTTCCTCCTAACCAGGTAAAATTTCTACCCTGCTTATATACAGCTCAATCCTCTTGCCCTACTCCACTGTTATATAGAGCATGATCTAAGTTAAGAGTTGAGTAATAGAGTCATACAAGTGGTAGCATGTACTTCACTAAGCTTATCAGCATATGCAGGAAGTGTATTTTAATATTTAAATTACCCTTAATCAGAAAAAAAGTACTTTTTTGGCCACGGTGTCCTTTACATTTCTGGTTCTATGACTTTGTTCTGTTCATCAGAGCCAAAGCAGGACCATCCCGTCTCCACAGGACCTCCTCCTTCAGTCAGCTCATCCTTTCTTGGCATCATCTGTGCATCTATTCCATCCACACAGGTAACACAGAGGGTGCACAGTGTAGGCCATGGATAGTAACCCCTAGCCCTTGCCTGGGTCCTTGGTCATCATCCCACACCAGGGTCCTGGATGGGCTCCGCTTGGTGGCAGGTGGGAGGGCCATGGGGGACAGCTGGGAAAGGGGATATGGGGGTGCAGGACAGAAGGGAATGGGGCCAAGCAATGAGGGAGAGGGCAGGGGCAGAACTGGTATTGGAATGACAAGCAGGGAAATTAATTAGGGGGGGTCAAAGGGGATTGAGGTTATTGGAGTTGGGATGGGGAGTGGCAAAGGAGAGAAAAGGGAAGGGGTGGGGGAGATGAGGGATGTTAGTCTGCAATGGTGGGTGTTCAAGGGGGTTTATGGTGATGGTGCGGTCAAGGGGGATCAAGGGATGCAGAGATGTCCCAGTGGAGAACTGGGAAGTCATTAGAGAGCAAGTGAGGATGTTGTGGGGCTGGAATGGTACACGGTGGGGGGGGTTTATGGGGGTCTGGGAGTAGCAAAGGGGATTTGGGGGTGTCAGGTCTGGGATGGAGGCATCCGAGGAAGGGGATGACAAGGAGGACTGGGGTATAACTGGGGTGTCAGGATGGATGGTTGGGGGTGCCATGGGGGATCTTGGTTAATTAGGTGTCTTTTGGGTAGACTGTGAGGTTGGAAGAAGGATTGGGGGTTTGGAAATCATGGATTGTTTCTGGGGTACTGAAGTGTGAGGAAGGATTAGGGCTCAGTCCTGGGGGACTGGCCGGAGTGGAGGGTTGGGGTGGAGGTGGATGTATCAGCCGGTACAGGATGGCTGGGTTGGGGAACTGGGGAGACGCAGGGGGGATGGAGGGACCAGGGAGAGGGCGGAGGGAGGGGACGGAGCGAGGAAGGACATATGGGGGGG
>NW_020897761.1:3953690-3999519 GCF_003984885.1 Neopelma chrysocephalum | reverse complement strand
CGGTGCAGGGAGCTTGGTTGCTCCATCTCCCCAGCCCCGTTTTCATCCTCCTTTCTATTCCCCGGCTCTGCCCGTCCCCAATTCCACCCTGAGAGCCACTGGCCAGACTGTTTGTGCCGGCACCTAGCCAGGGCTGCCGGGCCTTGGGAGCTGTGCCGGCTGCCACGCCTGCGGTGCAGCGCCGGGAGCCGGGAGCCGGCCTCTCCAGGAGTGTGGGTAACGCCGGCCCCCGGCTCCCCCCTTCCCGTTGTGCTCAATGGAGACCTTGTTGCCGTGCCCTGTGCGCAGGCGGTCGGTGGGTCGGTGGGTGGCCGTGCCGTGTGCTGTGCACGCACACCCGGGCAGCCACAGCGTTCGTGGCCGGCTGTCCCCCGCTCTGTGCCTCCCTCCCCGTGGTGGCACTCCGCCCCCACTGAGACATTTGTGCCAACGAGTCAGCAGCGAGCTGGGATGTGCCATGCTCGGCGTCTGAGCTGCCACACTCGCCCTGGCCTTGCCTGGCCTTTGCCACAGCCCTTCTGCCAGCCTAGAGCCACTGGCACCCACAGTGGCTGTGGCTGAGCACGGGGCTGGGGCCTGCCATCCATCCCTCCGATCGTCCTTCTGTCCATCTGTCTGCCTGCGGGGTGATCCAGTAGCTGGGAGGTGAGTTGCTGTCGGTGTGCTCAGTGGTGCCAGGCATTTTGGGGATGCTTTCCTGTGGGGCAGCAGCCACCCTCCCACAGCCCACGTGCCATGGGGGCTCTGGCTGCTATCTTTGTGTTCTCCCCGATGGCACCCTTGGGGTGCCAGTGCCAGCAAGTGGTTGCAGTGGCCCTGGTGTGATGCCATGGAGATGCTGTGAGTCAGTGGGTGCTCTGAGTCAGGGCCCCGTGGCACCCCTCGTGCCAGGGCTTGAAGGTCCATGGGGGTGGGCAGTGCTGTCTGGTGAGTGGGAGGCCCTGGGGCTGTGCCTCCCTCGTTCTGCGCTGTGCCGGCAGCTCTGCTCCGTGCTCCAGGGTGGCATGGCCAGCATGAAAGGGCTCTTGTCCTCCTGCAGCCCCAGCAGCACTGTGGTGGCCTCCCCTTCACAGCAAACAAATTCCCAGTGTTGGGCACAGGGAGAGGGAGGGGGGAGCCCCCACTCAGCCCAGCCAGCCATGGCCATGGCAGAGCCTGGGGCTCCTGCTGGCCCAGCACCCCCATGGCCACTCTTGCTGTGTGGGGTGCTGGCTGCGCAGCCGGGCTGTGGGCAAGCGGGTGCTCTGCTTGTTCACCCTAGAGCCCATGTGGCACCAGGCTGGCCCCGCCTCAGGGTGGCCCTGAGGAGTAATATTTTGTTTCCCAGGCATAAGGTTATTTTTGGGTTGTTAGCACCATTGCCATGGTCCCAGTCTGAGCACAGGCTGGCCTGGTATCAGTCAGTTGGGTATTCCCCCAAATGTTCTCACTCTGTTCATTCCTTATCTGTTCCTGTTGTGTTACTGCCCGTACAAGGGACAGCAAGCCCTTCTCAAGACTGGAATATCTCATTCCAGTGTCATTGAAAGAGTGGTAGCTAAAGTCTGGTGTTCTCTCTGGCTCTTCTGCCCCCTTTTGCCACAGATTACAATGGGAACCATGTTCACTGAACCCCCATTCTGTGGGCACAGATTGCCCAGAGAAGCTGTGGATGCCCCATCCCTAGAACTGTTTATGGCCAGATTGGATGGGACCCTGAGCAACCACCGGTCTAGTGGAAGGTGTTCCTGCCCATGGCAGGAGATCTGGAACTAGGTAGTCTTTAAGGTCCCTTCCAAACCAGGACAATCTGGGATGATTCCATGATGATATCCTGGATATACTAATATATCCTAACCTTTGGTGGGACAGAGATCGTGGCTAAGACTTTTGCCAGGGCATTATGAGCAATAGTGGGAGAGTGTTTATATCAATAGGGCAACCTACTAAAAATATGCTGCACTTCCTTCCATGTGAAGGTGAATCAACCCTTGTTGTGTTCCTGGAGTGGAACCATAAAAACCATATCTTTTACATCTAGGGTTGCCATCCGTGAGTGGGACGCTCCATGAATTTGAATTACCAATGCCTTGATATTTGGCACAGCAGTGGTTAAAGGCTCAGTATTGGCATTGATAATATCTGTTCCCAAACTGTCAGTGCATTGGTAATCAATAGTTAGTTGCCATTTCCAGTCCAGTTTTTTGACTAGCCAAATGGGTGAATTATATGGGGAGTGGGCTCTGGAGATGACTTGTCTTTCCATATCATCTGTTACTTCAGAAGTTCCATTCATGTTGCAGAAAAATTTGTTATTGTGGTCTATTAGTAGCTTTGTTATTGTGGTCTATTAGTAGCTTTTGCATCAGGGAGGGCAGGCGCTGTGCAGAGGGAATGCTCTGTACTCTCTGGATTTCTTTGAGGGTCAGGGTTGAAGGGAAGGACCAAACACTGCTGTGCAGCAGCTGCCAGGTTTGGCTGCTCAGCACATTGCAACCCAAAATGTTTTCATTGTGATCTTTTACTGCAAAGTGAGGAGAGGACATGTTCTTATCGCCTGGGAGCCACAAATTAACCTTGGCAGTTTGGCACGTAGCACTTGCTCCATTCACTCCAGTGATTTTGACACCTTGTCCAGCTTCTCTGTCTCCTGCTGTGTTAACATTGGAATTTGTGTTCCTTTATCTATTAGAAATGTTATTAATAGTTGAAGAGGCCCATCTGGAATCAGAAGGTGTGGACCATTATTATGTATGCACTGATAGGATTCCACCTGCCAGATTTCAGTCCCATCTGCCTCATGGCCACAGCACTTTTACAAATTCTCCACCCGAATCAAATTGAATGGGATTGTTTTTTGGGTATGGTTTCCCACTCTTCCCAGTGTTCAGCTGTTTTTTGTGTTTCCATAATGCATCTCGCTTCATACTCATGGGGATTTGAAGGAGACAAAGAATCATCTTTCTCCAGTTTTCTGTCATTGGGGTCACCCCACATGTTTTCATCCCATTCCTCAGGGGATACAATCAGTTTTCTAATCTGTATGATGTCAGGTGATTGCCAGCCTGCATAAGCATCATCTCTATCTTTTCTTCCAATTTTTGGGTTTTTTTCTCCTTTTCTTCCTCTAACTGTTTCTGCAGCTGCCTTTCCCTATTTTCAGCTGTGGCCAATAGCATTTTAACTTCCTCGTTTTCTGATTTCAAAGCAGCATATTCTACATCTGCCATTTTTGGGGGGAGAGGGGACTCCTTGATTTTCTTTTGCATGTAAGATTAGTGAGCCCCCAATACTGCACAAATAATTGCTTTAGTCTTGTTTTTCCAACATTTTTGGGCCCATTCTGTTCCCTTTTAGGATGGTGCACGCTTGTGTTAACCCAGGTAATAATAATAGTACACAGAAAGAAGGCATCCATAACTTGGGACAAGGGAGGGGAGAGTAGCCTGTTGACTGTCTCTAAGGTATTTTCGAGTCTCCTTTCTAACTAAGTGAATTTTTTACCTTCCTTATATACAGCCCAATCTTAGCCCCCTCCTCCTATGTTACATATAGCATGATCTAAGCAGACAGTTGGGTAACAGTCATATATGTGGCAGCATGTACTTCATTAAGCTTATTAGCATTTGCAGTGGTGTGTGTTTTATTATTTAAATAATTCTTAATCAGGAAAAGTTTGCGTTTTTTAGTTTCCTTCAAAGTTCCAGTCATACAGTTTTGTTCCATTCTGTGCAGTTTGTCAGAGCCAAAGCAGGACCTTCTCCTTTGGCCAAGTCATTCTTTCTTGATGTCAGCTGTGCAGATTTCCATCCACAAAGATAATGTGGAGGCTACAGAGTGTAGGCTGTAGATAGTAACCCTTAGCCCTTTCCTGGCTCCTTGATCATTATCCCATGGCATCCCTGGGATTTGCACCTCTGTGGGTACAGTACTGTGTTTCCATGGGTGTTGTGCCTCTGGGTATTATGTCTCTTCGGGCATCAGGTGTTTGGCTGTCATCCATCCTCGATTGTTGTGTCCCTGGGTATTACACTTCTGGGTGTCATGCCTCCTTGGATGTTATGTGCCTTTTTGGGTATTTTGCCTCCGGGGTTATCACATCTTGGGATATCTTCCATTGGGTACAGTGCTCCCTTGAGTGTTGTGGATCCTTGTGCATCTCAAGTCTGGGTATCATGGCTCCTGGGATTTTCACCTCTGGGTATCGTACCCCTGAGTATCTCTCCTCGTGGGGAGTCATGCCTCCAGAGGTCATGCCTCCTTGGGATGTTGTTCCTCTGGGTATCAGGTTTCCTCAGGCATCACACTTCTGGTTACTGAAATTTGGATGCCTCTAGGTATCAGGTCTCCTCAGACATCATACTTATGGTTATTTTACCTTGGGGCTTCTGGGCACTGCACGTCTGGGCACTACACCTCTGAGTGCTGGCGCCTCCAGGTACCACACCTTTGGTACCCCGGGTGCTGTGCCTCTGGGTGTTGTGCCTCTGGGTATCATGCTGGTTATAGTGCCTGGTAGGGTGCAGGGCCATGCCTGACAAGTACTTGTGTGTTTAAAGCCATCATGCCTCAGTTTCCCTCCGTGACAGGTTGTTGTTGCAGGGGCCATGGCACTCCATGTCTATCTCCCCTGCTCCCTCCCAGGCTGGCAGTGCTGTGTTCCCTGCTGCAGGGTGCTGGTGTGGTGTGCAAGGCTTGGGGGACGTGGTTCCAGGGCCCCTACCATGGCTTGTGCCACTGGAATGTGCTGGCTCTGCCTGGCTCTTGGGGCTCAGCCTCATGCATGAGGGCAGGGCACTGTGCCCACCCTGGTGCTGGGGCAATTGCCCACCCCCCTGCTCATGGGACCCCACAAAAAAGCTGAGATTAGAAAATAAATACTGAGATTTCTCTAAAAGAAAAAAACCACAGTTTTTTTTATTTGTTAAGGTTTTGTTTTTCTTCTTTCTTTTAAATCATGAAATGACTCACATTTCTCAGCTGAAAATAAACCCGATTGCTTCTGCAGTGGGGAGCTGGTAAGCCATGATAGCACAGAGGCACAGGGCCCCTCGGAGAGCAGCCAGGGCCAGCCCTGCTTCAGGCACCCAGACCCCCTCCCAGGGGCCATGGGGGGCTGCTGCGGGGGCTCAGGTGTCCCTGCCAGGGCTGCTAATGGAGTTAAAGTGCTGTTAAGGGGCCACGGCCATCTGCACAGCCCCCAGGGCCTCGTGTCTTTGCACTTAGAGCTGCTGCCCGGCTGGTCCCGGTGGGAACACACACGTGCACCCCCACGTGTGCACGGACACCCGTGTGCCCTCCCTGGCCCCTCTGGCACAGTGTTGGGTGGTACGTGGGGGGGTCCCAGAGGCAGGACCCCCGGTGCCGTGTGTGACACAGCGGTGTGCTCCTCTCCACAGGGATCCCTGCAACAGCGACGTGCCAGCCGTGCTCCCCAGAGCCAGCCGCATGGAGGGTAAGGCATCCCCAGAGTCTCCTGGTACCCTGCATGCCCTGTTCCCGTGCCCTGCCAAGGCGGATGAGCCAGTGGCTCTCTGGTCCCCGAGGCATCCCCGTGTCTCTCCTGGTGACATCCCGGAGGCAGGCAGTGTGTGGAGCAGCCACTTTGCTCATCTGAGCGCTGCTCGCCTTCACTCCCTCCCAGCTTCCCAAGACGAGTCATGGGGTGAAGCTGACGAGGACCCTGTGCCAGCTGAGCCAGGGGGGTCCCGTGGCCCCCTGAATGCTCAGCCCCAGCCTGGTCCCTTGGTGCAAACGTGTCTCCTCCGGGATCTGGAGATGGGTCCCCTCGCCCAGACACAGACCCTGCGGGACTTTGAGCAGGTGAGACCGCGGGGTGCCAGGAACCTCCGTGACATTGCCAGGACCCTTCCAGCACTGTCGGGTGCTTGTAGGATACGTGCCGGATCCCCTGGGCACACCAGTGGGGTGTGGAGCGCAGGAGGGGGACGCGGGGCAGGTGGTGGTGGCAGGGGGAGAGGGGGCTCAGCCCCCCCAGGCGCCACGTTCCCCCTCGCCGCCCTCCCGGCTGTGGCGCGTGGGGGCCTCCGGGGCTCGGGTTTCACCACTCGCTGTCCCCGCTCCAGCGATTCCTCAAATAGCTCTGGGAGGCGAGAAAAAAGACGGAAGGGAGAGCAGCGGGGCCAGCGACGGGAGCTGCGGGCGGGCAGGGACCCTGGGCTGTGTCCCCGGCGGCGCCATGTGAGGGGTGCCGGGATGCCCGCCCCATGGAGCGCCGGCCATGGCTAACGGGTACCGCACGCTCTCCCAGCACCTCAACGACCTCAAGAAGGAGAATTTCAGCCTCAAGCTGCGCATCTACTTTCTGGAGGAGCGCGTCCAGCAGAAGGGCGAGGAAAGCCGGGACGATGTCTACCGGCGGGTGAGCGCCTGTGGGGGACAGGGATGAGGGGGTTTCCCTCCCAGTGCCCTCTCTTTTCCGGGAGGGAATAGGGTCAGCGGAGTGCAGCCGGGGGGAGGGCATCAGGCACTGGGGCTGGAGGAGCTGCTGTAGGAGTTTGCCCCTTTCTTCCTTTGACAGGAGTGGGGAAATAGTTGGGGAGGATATCCCCAGTCTGATGGGGTGCCCGGGGTGGGTGGCAGAGCCAGGCTGGGGGCAGACAGATGGTGTGGGTACACCCCATCCCAACACCAGCAGGGTAAAATACCACCCGTGCCAGGAGCACCCAAAGCTCTGCGGTGAGGTGGGGGTTCCCCATGCCACTTCTGATGCATCCCCGTGGGCAGTGGGGCTGGGGGTTCCAGCAAGCGTGGGGGCATCCTACACACCTTCTTCCCTCTCCATAGAACATTGAGCTGAAGGTGGAGGTGGAGAGCCTGAAGCGGGAGCTGCAGGAGAAACAACAAGCCTTGGACAACACATGGTGAGTGGGGCTGGCCCACCCCCTCACCCTGGAGCAGACATGATGCCCGGGGGGGTCGTCTACCTGCACCCTGCCTGCAGTGGGGCTGGAGGGGTTTGCAATGGGGCTGGGCACCCGCAGGGCTCCTCTTACACCCTCCATGCCAGCCAAAAATAAAAGACAGCACCTGTTTGGTGGGGGAGGGCAGCGACGTGCCCAGGGGCCATGGCATGGGTGTCTCACAGTGGAGCACCGATGGGTGGGGGCACTGGGGCACAGCAGCCAGCCCGGGAGCCCCTGGTTCTGGGACTGTGTGAGGAGTGCTTTGATGAGTCAGAGTCTGAGTATGACCTGGTGCTGCCAGTAGAGCCGTGTCCCCAGGGCAGCAGTGCTGGGGGGTTACAGCATGTCCTTCACGGGGATCCTGCAGAAATAGCATCCACGGCATGGAGGGGACTGGGCTGGGCACACCCGGGGTGGTGCAGGTCGCCCAGCCCAGCTGGTTTGGGGTGGGGGCTTTTGCAAAGGGAGGCCATGCTGTGCCATACTGTGCCAAGCCGTGCCATGTCACGTGAGATGCCGTACCATACCATGCTGTGCCACGCTGTGCCGTGCCATGCCATGCTGTGCTGTGCCTGGCAGGGTGGCTGCAGAGAACCAGACAACCCGTAGCCAGGCCGCGCTCCAGCAGCAGTATGAGGAGCGTCAGCGGGAGTCGGAGCACGTCTATGAGCTCCTGGAGAACAAGATCCAGCTCCTGCAGGAGGTGAGTCCAGGGATGGTGGGAGCCTGGGAAGAGCTGGGGGCCGGTGCCTGGGTGCTCACCCTGCTGCTGTGCAGGAGGCCAGGCTGGCACGGAGCGAGGCCGAGCAGGCCACGGCACTGGCCAGAGCCGAGGCGGAGAGATGCCGGGAGCTGACAGGGAAGCTGAAGGAAGCTGCAAGGACAAAGGAGGAGGACAGGAGTGACGATGGCTGCAGCACCATGGCCCAAAGGTGGGTGCCCAAGACGTCCCCTCTGCTGCCAGCATATGCTGGTCCTTGGGAACTACCAAGGGGCTTGTGCTGTGCATGACTGAAGGGCTGCAGGAATCTGGTGTGGTGGAAAGGTCACCCCAAGGGAAGAGAGCTGGGCTGTGGGGAAGGGGGAGCAGCCCTGAGGCTGCTCTGCTTTGGCCCAGAGACTGACCCCTGCCAGCTGTTCCCAGTGCTATCCTGGGGCCATCCCAGTCCCTGAGCATCCCCTGCCCTTCCCTCCCTCTCAGGAGGATTGAAGAACTGACCCGAGAGCTGGCTGCCAGCAACCAGCTTGTGGAAATGCTGTCAGCAGAGAAGAGGGACCTGCAGCAGCGCCTGGAGGAACCCCAGGTCATGGAGGAGCAGGTAGGTGGGCAAAGGTGGGGAGACTCCAGCCTGGCACCCCAGGGAGGAGCACACCTGCCCAGGGCTCAGCTGGACATTGTCATCCCTGTCCCCTTCTGGGACTGTGGCCAGGGCTGTGCCACATCCAGCCTGGCAGCATTGGGTGATGCACAGCTGTGCCATGGAGCTGGAGGGAGCAGGGGGTCCAGGAAGACACGGTGCATGCTCTCAGGGGAGAGGCTGCCAGCCTGTGCAGTCCTTTTGTGGGTGTCGGTGCTGCCTATGCCTGTCTGCCATTTAAATCCTGGGTCTTAAAATACCCCCGACGGCCCGGCACCATGCCAGGCAGGATTCTGGGGCTGTGACAGATCAGAGCAGTATGTTCCTGGCAGCCCCACAGCTCTGGCCGTGCCACATCTTGCTGGCACAGTGCTGTCCCCAGCAGCCAGGGGCCATCAGCTGCCCACACGGTGGTCCCACCGGGAACGCTGGTGCGTGCCCACTGGGTGGCACGGGGTGCCGTGCAGGTGCTGGTGGTGGCCTTGTGCTGCGGGGACATGCCCACCTGGCACTGCCTGCCGGGGCTGGGCACTGGGACTGGGACGTGGTGCTGGCACTGGGGTGGGGATCTGGCACTGGGACTGGCACCGTCACTGCCACTGGCATTGGGACGTGGCAAAGGCACTGGGGTGGGGACCTGGCACAGGGACAGGCACCTGTAGTGGAGCCAAGCGCTAGTGGAAGGGGGGCTGGCACTAGGGCTAGGGGCTGGGCACTGGTTCTGAGATTGTACCCCTGCGCTGTCGCTGTCACTGTCGCAGTCGCTGTCACTGTCGCGATGCCGGCGCTGCCCGTGTGCCCGGGCGCGGCGCAGGCTGCCACTGCGCATACGCAATACGGGCGTGGCGCCTACATATCCCGGTAGGCGCCGCGGCTGCCGCGCATGCCCGGAGGGGCTGTCCCCCGCCGCCATCTTGAAATCTGATCCAGAAGCCGGGCGCCGCCGTGGCAGGAGCATCCTCCGGGCTGGGGGGCGAGGGGCCGGGGGGCGGCGGGGCAGGGGCAGCCCGCGGTGAGGGGCAGCCCCGGGGACGGGGGCTGTGAGGAGAGAAGGGGCAGCATCGCGGGGGGGCGAGCTGTGAGGAGAGGGGACAGCATCGAGGGGACACCAGGGTAGGGGGCAGCCCAGGTGTGGCTGTGAAGATGTGAAGGAGGCGGTGTAGGGTGGGATGTTTTTGTAGCATCAGGAGTCCCGGCGTGTCACCCTACCCTAAAAGGGGGGATCGGTGCCGTGAGACGTGCCGGTGGGCTCAGGGGTTGAGATGCGCTGAGCTCGGGAAGGTCTGGTGGGAGCCCCCAGGAGCAGGTTCGGGTGGGGTCGGGAGGGAGGGAGGATGAAGGAGACCTGCCGGATCTGCGCGCGGGAGCTGTGCGGCAACCAGCGGCGATGGATCTTCCACACGGCGGCCAAGCTGAACCTCCAGGTGCTGCTCTCCCACGTCCTGGGCAGGGAGCTGTGCCGGGATGGCAGGTCCGAGTTCGCCTGCAGCAAGTGTGCCTTCATGCTGGACCGCATCTACAGGTTCGACACGGTCATCGCCCGCATCGAAGCGCTCTCCATCGAGCGCCTGCAGAAGCTGCTGCTGGAGAAGGACCGCCTCAAGTTCTGCATCGCCAGCATGTACCGCAGGAACAACGACGAATCCAGCGCGGAAGACAGGGCTGGGGATGGGACTGTGGACCTTTCTAGCCTGCCTGATGCACGGTATGCTGCCCTGCTGCAGGAGGACTTCGCTTATTCTGGGTTTGAGTACTGGACGGATCAGGAGGAGCACAGCCTGGAGCCGCACAGCTGCCACGGCTCGGAGGGAGCCGGGAGCCGCCCGCGGCGCTGCCGGGGCTGTGCCGCCCTGCGGGTGGCCGACGCCGACTATGAAGCCATTTGCAAAGTGCCACGAAAGGTGGCCAGGAGCATCTCTTGCGGGCTGTCCAGCCGGTGGTCGGCCAGCATGGGCAACGAGGAGTCGTCCGTGTGTGATGTGGCCGAGTCCACCAGCTCCAGAGTGGCTGTGGATGGGGAGAGCATGGAGGAAGGCACACCTGCGTCCTCTGTTGAGTCCCTGGACACCACCGTGGAGGCGAGCCCTCTGCAGCAGAAGGAGGAAGATGCAGATAAGGGGGTGAAAGGGAATGGGAAATGTGATGATTTCTCAGATGACCGCATGACCCCAAACTCTTCACTGAGTGGGAACAGGCTGGAGTTGGCCCTCAATTTGATCAAGACTTTGGACTACAAACCCCTTCAGAGCCCCCGAGGCAGCCGGCTACCTATTCCTGTGAAGTCCAGCTTGCCCCACCCCAAGCTCAGCCGTGACTTGGCAGATGGCAGTGCTTCTGCTGGCTTAGCCTGTGCTGGTTCTGCTATCCTGAACGCAGACAGGAAATCGTTTTCCAGAGCTCCTTTGGGTCTCTCCCTGGAGATTTCTGAACTGCAGGAGCTGTGGGATGACCTCTGTGAGGATTATATGCCGCTGCGGGTACAGGTAGAGGTCATGGTGCCGCCGTTCCATTGAGCAGGGTCCTCGTGGTCCGACGCTGAGCCCACTGGGGATTCTTCTGTGCTGAGATAATACAGATAGCCACGTGTCGCTGAAACAGGGCTAAGAATAGGCAGCTCGGTCCTTTTTAGGTGTGCTGCTTCTCTGTCATTCTCCTGTCGCCTGTTTCCTCCCTGTGTTCTGGGAAATTACCCTCCCTCCTCTCCATCAGCCCTCCCTGACAATGCAGCCTGCTAGATGGGTCTAAGCTCTTTGTCGTTGTCCTGCTGAGAAAGCACCAACTTCACTTCAGCTTTCTCTTGGAGAAGTCGGTGTCCCTTTTATCCGCAACCAAAGGGAATGTTTTAGGCTTCTGGGCATGTGTTTTCTTTGTGCCTGAGTAATGGCTGAGTGTGAGGAACGCCTGCCTTCAGCCCTGCCTCTGCAGGTCAGGCCTCCGACCTGCCTGACTTGCAGATCCACCCAGGCATCGGTGGTGCGTGCCCTTAGGGACAGGTGTTTTCCTTGCAGGTGGATTTGTGCCAGAGGATGACTTTAGGGTTGGTATTCTAGATAATTGGTTTATTTTCTGATCCTTTGAAAAGATTCATCAATTAGCGGTAGGTGTTGCTGAGAGGCGACAAAAGCTCCTACTTTTGGGTTGCTGTTATCTGCCTTCACAGCAATCCTAGCTCCAGGTTGCCTCCGTTTTGCTGGCTTTAATGAAATCTGCATTAGTGTGCAGTCAAAAAGCTGAACTTGTAACTTCTTTACCACTTTCCATAATGAATAGAAGGCTTCCGTCAGCTTCAATTCAGGAATATCCATGTCAGCCTAATTGCATGCCCATTAGCAGCCTTAGTGCTGCCTAATGCTGTAGGTAGCCTGGGGGATTAGAAAAGTGGTCGTTTATTACTATGGCAACTGTGGCAGTGCTGAATTGCGCTTCCTATTTAGCCGGGCGCTGCTTGCTGCCCCATCTGCTCGGACGTTTCCGCGAGCTGTGTGCTTTTCCATAAAAGCCTGCTCCAGAAACGATGTAGAGAGGAATGTAGGAACGCTAATTTTCATCTGCAGCACAAAGGCATCGCGCTGGCAGCGAGGGGCTGAGGATGTGAACCAGGGCATCGATGCTGCTCCTGTACTCGGTGTCACTTGCTGCTGATTTTCACTGCATGGGATGTCTTTGCAGCGTATAAATGGGCTTTCTCTGAACAGAGAACGTGTCACAGTCAACGTGTCGTGTTTACAGCTTGGCTTTGTGTCACACATGCCCATCCTCGTCTGGGAACTGCATTTGAGGAGTTTTTCCAGCCTCTGCCATCTGATCGTCCCTGCCAGGAATTCATCCTGCAGGATTTTTTAATGCCTGTTTCTGGCCGTGACAGCAGCAGGTCTTCGGCACGGATTCTGGCTGAAGGGGCAAGGGCTTAATCCTTGGAGTGGCTTTAACAGCAAAAATGGGAAGGCAGATGCAGCTAATAGGCTCAATAGTTCTCCTACAAATTGCTTGTCTTTCTCTTTGTAAAAGCAATGCTCTTTCTAAAAGTCACGTTCTGCTGTCCAGTGATTCCTGTACATAAATGCAAAAGGAATATCTAGGATATATATAGGACCACAGTTCCCTTATTGCTTTTGGGAAACTGCAGTTCTTTAAATTTATCGAGCAGTCTGATGTCGGGGCGTGTGACCTTGTACGTACTGTCTTCTTGGGCGTTTTCTTGAACCAGCAATTCCTTCCTTTCCCCACCACAGCCCCAGGAAAGTGCCACCAAACGGCGCCTTTGTCAGACGCTCCCGCAGCTGCCCGCGGTGCCGTGCTGGCAGCGAGGGAGGCAGTGCCCCGCTGCCAGCCAGTCCCTTACCCGCTGTTCTGGGCAGATCTGAGCTTGGCAGGCTTGGATAATGCCGTGATTATTACTTTTTAAAGAAGTGTTCTGTCTGGGTCAGCGTGTGCTGGCATTGCTGCGGCTGTGCTGGTTGTTAGTAAGATACTGAAGTTGGAGAAGCTGCTGGGGAACTCTGCTCCTGACATGGCTGCAGGGAAGCACGAGGGAAGCAGCTTGGGCTTTGGAACTTTGGACTCTGGAGGTGGCTCTGTCTTTCCCCCTTTGCCCTCCCTGCTCTTAGCTCTTTCCAGGCTTTCTGCCTTCTTTTTTTTTTTTTCCAAATGTGCAAATTGTGAGGAAATGTGTGCTTTCCTTTTTTTTCCTCTCTGTTTTCTTTTCATCAACCTTATTTCAAAATAGGGGCTGTGTGACACAATCTGGCATCTCTCCCTGTCTGATCCAAAGCCTTCTGGCTGGGAAAATTTGAAATTACTTTTCTGCAACTGTCTTAAGCTTTCACTAAAAACATCAGGGTAAAGGGAAGCAGTGTTTCTGTATGGAAGCTCCTGTGTGGGAGGGGCAGTGCAGAGACCTGGGGGAGCTTCCCTGCGCTGCCTGGCTTTCCCAGAGACGGCACATTGCTGTGGCTGCTGAAGATCAGGATTCACCCTGGCAGGGCTAATCGTAGCTGACTGCTCTGGTTGTGCTGCACTGCCTGGAGCTGGTGCTGCTTTGTGTGCGCTCCAAAAAGCCCTGCCAGGTTGCCATGGCCTCTGCACTGCAAACCTGTGCTTGCCGGGGCTCCCACTTACAGCAGGCACCAGTACAGTCAGTGCCGTGTCCCCGATGATATTCAGGAATACTGAAGGAGTCCTATGAGGGCTGGGAAGGGAGGCTGGCATTGAGTGCTGCCCTAAGGAGTTAACTCACTGGGCGGGAGGCAGAGAAATAGTAAGGAGGGATGACAAGGGATTAGTGTGTGCTCAGCCAGCCGGGTCTGGCAGGCCATGCATCACAAAGTAGGCTGTTTACATTCCCAATAAATGGGTATGTGTCATGAAAAAAAAAATCTCAGCTGTGGTGCTGAATTTGCTTGAGGAGCTGTAGGGGATAGTACATAGTGTGGATGCTGGAGCATGTGGAGCTGTGAAGGAGAACCCAGAGTGGAGGGGGTTCAGAGCTGGGGGGGGCATGTGACTGCTAGTCATGGCAGGAGGGGAGCTGGTGGGAAGGATTGAAGGTTGTGGGCTTGATGAAGACACAGAAGCTTGGCAGAGTATGGGTACCAGTTTGGTGCTGGTTTTGAAGCTTTTTTAAACCAACAGGCCGCATGGGAAGGAGAGGAGGTTTCAGGGATGTGGCTTGGGTGTGGGGTCGAGATCCGTCATCCACCTGCAGTGGTCAGAGCCAAACAAGCTGCTGGGTTCCTGGTGCAGGAGTGAGGAGAGACAGGGAGCCCAACCACAGCCTCGGGGCAGCAGGGCACTTCTGGCAGGTCAGGCAGAGAGCTGCCAGGTGCCAGCCTGCCACCTAGGTGAAGGGAGACACAGGCAGGAGAATGTATCACAGCTGGAAAAGCACAAGGGAGCATGCTTAACTCCTTGCTGCAAGGTGTGTGAGGGCTGACAGCTGAACAGAAGAAGCCAGTGCAAGAGCTGAGCCATTCTCTCATTTTTAAATTATTTTTTCATTTTCAGAATTTGCAGGATGAACATCAGCAGCCAGCTCCAGGTGACCCTGCAGCAGGGGAGCACGTGTCCGATCTGCATGCTGCAGAGCTGCAGGGCAAAATCCAGCAGTCTGAAGCTGCCAACAAGGTATTTCTTCATGAGCAGCACATTCAGTGCCTAGTGAGTCTGGTGTGGTTAGCACTGGAGGGAGGGTGCCTCCTAGCCTGGCTGGAGACAGCCACCTGCACCTCCCTTCCAGCAAGGATGTGTGCTGACGTGTGATTTTCAATGCTCGTCTGTCAGATTCAATTAAAAGCATTTACTTTTTTTCTACAGCTGGGCTGTGTAGGTTTTCCATATTTATTTTTGCAAATCATTGTTTTGGAAGAACTTTCCATTTGCCTGGTGAATCTTCCAGGAACTGATGAAGGAGAGGTGCACAGGGTTATTTCCCTACCTCTTGGATTTGCATGGGCTGAGCCTGATGCAGGAGAGAAGGGGTGAAGGCTGCCTTCTTTTTTCAAGCAGTAAGAGAGATCAGCACAGAGGGGGTCCTGTTTTCATATCAATTTAAATACTTCCTTTTGAAAGAAGCATGTATCTGAGTTCTCTTGAGGCACATCAACTTTAACACATGTTGGGAGGGGTATATCTTCGTAATTATGCTCTTGAACTCTTAAGGTAAATTATACCCACTGGGAAAATGGGTGTTAAATGGGGAAAAAAAATCTGGATGGGATATTTACTTAAATGTGGGGACAACCATAAGGTGTTGGAGCTGCCTGGACCTCAAAGGTCGATCAGAAATAGAGACCCAAGGCCCAGTAAATGTAGTTGTGTTTAAACAGGTTAAGGGGAGTGTCTCTTAGAGAAGAGATAACAGGACAGCTGTGTAAACTAATGAGCAACAGGACGCAATTATGTGACAGCACCAGTTCCTGCAGAAATTGAGACTTGAGTAAGTTCTTACAAGAGGGGTATCATCAAACATTAAGAATGCCAACAGGCAGCATGTTTAGAAATGTTAACAAGCACTTGTGTAACTGCGCGTGTGCCGCGTCATGAACGTTATGGTGAAAGCAGCAAACTGTCCTGAAACTGTCAGAGTGGGTGGTAGTGTCCTTAGTGTGAGAACGTTAAAGGCAAAAGTTTCTCAGGTTGTGAACCTGTAATTTAGTGAGAGGTTCCCCTTTGCTTTGCAGCCGTGCTGTTGGGACCCTGGTTGGCACAACTGGCTAGGCTCTGTTGTGCTGAAGCCAGAACTTGATGCTAAATAAACCACTGATTTGATGAGTGAATGTGTAGCTTCTTCACATTAATATTTTTCTTTCAGATTTTTGGGAGGTTTTTGGGCTGAAGCAGCCCCTTTTCTTTCAAGGGAAGAGAAATAAATAGAAACTGGGAAGGCTGCTGGGCAGCCTGAGCAAGACTCTGCTGGGGTATGTGGGACACAGTATGATATGTGAACCTAAGCCTGAAACCTCCACCCTGCAGGTGAGGGCTACTTTGGAGGGACCAGAACCACTGGATTAAGTCCTGTGGAGGCACTGAGGGCTTTGTGTTTACTCACCGGTCTCCTCCCACCTCCAACAGTGTTTACAAACTCTAGAGGGAGCCACGTTTACCTTGATCTGGTCAACACCAGGGCTGGATGGAGTAAGGAGTGGAGGGAATCTTAAGGGTGTTTATAGAGAGTATTAGGCAGGATTAAACAAACCCAAGCTATTTCTGTCTTCAGTTGTTACAGGAAAAGCTGAATGAACTGAATTTCGAATTAAAGTCTCTCCAAGAAACATCACAGAGGCAAGATCGTACAATCCAGAGTCTGAATGAGGCCCTGAAGAGCAAAGAGAATAAGGTAATATTTTTGGGTGGGCAGGGTGGTGCTCACTGAAAGAGGGCAGCGTGCTGGCTCTGTAGGCAGTGGCTGAAAAGAAATGTTCAAGCCAGTGCTGGATCTCAGTAAATTATTTCTTGCAAAGCTCTTTCATGTGATGCTAACGTGTGTTGTAGTCCAGGCTGGAGGGTTAGGGTTAGGGTTAACCTAATCTCCTTGGGGTGGGAGAGTTTGTGCTTGGTTAGCTGATGACTGGGCTTCCTGTGCTCTGACTCGTAGACAGAAGAGCTGTACCGTATCATCGAAGGGCAGAACGAGACCATGGCCAAGCTGCGGGACATGTTACACAGAAGCCGTCTGGGGCAGTTGCAGGTATGTCCCTGGAAAGCCCCAAAACACATCAGGTTTCATTCTGCAGGGATCCTGATTCTTAAATCCCTCATGCGAAGAGAATCTTTTGAGTTTCTCTGGTCCCTGTTTTTTTGCCAGGTGTCCGAGAGCCCACTGTCATCCCAGGAGCAGCAAATGTCACCACTCGATCTTCAGAACACGCTTTTCTGCACCAAGCTGGAAGTGCAGAAACTGAAGAGAGCTCAGCGCCAGAAAGAGCATCAACTGGCTGAAGCCAGGAGAGCCACCCAGCTCCTGGAGACCACGGTGCATGAGGAAGAGCAGCAGAAAGAGGCAACCAGGAAACACAACCAGGTGTGACTTAGCCTGGGTTTACATAACTTAAGAAGCACTGATATAGTCAATACTCCCACTCAATTAATCATTTCTACCTAAGCTGATCTGGGCACACCCGCCTAACCCCTTGTCACATGTGGGAGGGAGAATTATCTAGCTGTCTTACCCTCATATCTGAGGATTTAGAATCAGCAAAGATGCTTGATATTTGTATATGTTGTCACTCGTATGTCTTTGGCTGGTGCAAACGTCCCATCTCTTTTTGCAATGTTACAAAGTTAATGTTCCCTGTTGTGCAGCTTAGCTGTGATTGACTAAAGCTCTGCCTGTGGCCAGAGCAAGGGGTTTAGATGGATGTGTACCTTGTAAAATGAGATAAATCTAAACTTCATGACATGGAAGTGTGTTTGGAGATGTGAAAGTTGTAGTATTGCAGAAGACTTTTGGCTGTGCTCACAGTCCTTGCTGCACTTGGCTTTCTCAAACTGGCCCGCTGTTTGCAGGTGTGTTGAGGACTGAATTCCAAGAGATGTGCTTTTTCCTCGCAGGAGCTGCGTGCTGTGGTACTACAGCTGCAGGCAGAGCTGCAGGACAAGGCTCAGCAGCTCCAGACTGTGGAGTGGGAGAAATGCCGTGAGCTGCAGGCCCAGGAGCAGAGAGTTCAGCGTTTGAGTCAGCAGCTGGCTCACAAGGAGCAGCTTCTGCAGGTGAGATGCAGAAAGATTAGAGTTGAGCTAATTGATTGGGGCCTCTGCTCTTCCTTTGGTACTTGGCCATGCAAAAGTCTGTCTATAGCTTTCATGCATGCCCTTTAAAGAAGGGAAGGAAAGAGAGGCTTTTGTGGTCCCTAGATGAGAAATAAAGCACAGGTATCCAAGTGCCTCAGCCCAAGCAATGCCTGGTGGGCCCTGGCAGGTGCTAGTCAGCCAGCCCCAGCTGCTGGGACTCTACACCCTTTGATGTGGAGAGTAAAGCAAGCATAGAGTAAGGAGATGGTCATCTCTGATTCTCCTGTGCTACCCTCAGGGGTGTTTCTATCCTGACAGTTTTACTAGGGGGGTGTGTGTGATCTCTAGGAATCAAGGGAGCTTCTGCAATGCCAGCGAAGTTTGGAAAAGAGCCCTGCAGCCTTGAATGCCATGTTGGAGAAGCTGCAGCAGCGAGTCAGCGACAGGGATGCTGCTCTGGAGGTGAGCACATATTGTAGGCAATGTCTTGGTTGTCCCTGAGGCTCACCCTTTGGGCCCCAGGGGTGACCATGTCTTCTACATGCTCTTCATGGCTCAACCTTCCAGAGGAGCCCTCTGGAAGGAAGAGCTGAGGTCCCCCACTCTTGCATTCTGGATTAAGCTGTAAACTGCCCAGAGCAGGGCCTTCAGCTCTTCCATGTGCTCTGCAGAGGCAGCAGGCCTTGCCTTCTGGCTTTGCCATGTGCCCTCAGCACAGGCCTTATGTGCAGGCCTTACCATGTTCCTGCAGGTCTAGGCCCAGCCCTTCCCCACACGCACACACACAGTGAGTTGGTTCTGACCCATATCAAAAATTCAGTGAGATTTGGATCCAGGATCTCACACCCACGCGGGGAGTGGTGGCTTCAGAGCCCTACTGCCCCATTCTAAGCAATCCCCCCCTCACATAGCGAGCAGTTGACGAGAAGTTCTGTGCCCTGGAGAAGAAGGAGCAAGAGCTGCAACAGCTCCGTCTCTCAATACGGGAGCGTGGAAATGACCTGGAAAGACTGCGCAATGTCCTCTCCAGCAACGAGGCCACCATTCACGTGAGTGCTTGTTCCTGGGTGTGCAGAGTCCAGCCTGGCTGTGGGGTGCTGCTAGACAGACCTTCCTGGGAATGCTGTCATTGTTGCTAGGGAGAGCATCTGCAGGTGTTGGCCTCTCTCTGCTAGCAGTTGTGACTGGTATTTCCAGTTCTGCTTAATTCAGAATTAAGTCTGTGTCCCTGATTGAGCTGCTTCTGTTGTGGTCCTCAGAGCCTGGAGAGCCTCCTGAAAGCCAAAACCCTGGAACTGGAGCAGGTCTCAGCAACCTGTCAGAACCTCCGCTGGCTCAAGGAGGAGATTGATGCCAAATCTTGCAGCAGGCAGAAGGAGCAGGAAGGGATCATCCAGCAGCTGCAAACCTGCCTGCATGACAGGAATAAGGAAGTGGAGGTAAGGCCTTAGCTTGGCTTCCTGAGTTTGTTGGTAGAGAGAGTGATCCCAAACCAGAGCCTGCTGGCTGCCTGCCTCACCTGAAGCTGTGCACAGTGCTTTGGAAACTGTCTGCTTTTGGCACCTGTGCATACCTGTGCCTGCTGAGACACTGCTCTCTCAGCTATACCCAGGCAGAAGAGCTGTTTGTCCTTGAGGAACTTTCAGTTGGATGGTAGCAATGTCTCTCTCCCCCTTGTCAGGAGCTTACAGCAACTCTGCTGTGCAAGCTGGGCCCAGGGCAGAGTGAGGTAGCAGAGGAGCTGTGCTTGCGTCTCCAGCACAAGGAGAAGATGCTGCAGGATCTCCTCAGCGACCGAAACCGTCAGACCATGGAGCACGATGCCGAAATCCGGGAGCTGCTGCAGACCATGAGCACCAAAGAGCAGCAGAGCAGAGTGAGTTGTGTGCAGGGCCACAGTGGGAGGCTGGGGTGGGTGGCTCTGCCTCTTGTTAAGCAAAGAGAAGCTCCCAGAGGGATGAGAGAAATGAAAGAGCTTGTTCCTCTGTAGATGGAGAGGCTGAGCCTCGCTGAGGCTGTCTGGTGAGTAGGATGGGAATGGCCAGGAGCAGTAGCTGCCAGGCTGGTTTGCAGAGCACTTTGATTCTCAAGTGAGAGAGAAATATTGAGATGGTTTCCTTTAGTCTCTGAAGAAGAAGAGGGACAGGGATCCTACTCCTGGTCATGGCCCTTTCTTCCCCTATTTTCCCCCCTCAACCAGGTGGCTGCTGAGAAGATGGCACAGGCTTTGGCTGAGAGGAGCTGCGAGCTGCAACTGCTGCGCCAGCATGTGTTGGGGAAGGAGCCTTTTGGGACCCACTTGGCTGGTGCCAGGCTGTTGAAGCAGCACAAACAGCCCATACAAGTAAGAATCATGCGACTGCCTGTGGCCTCAGGGCTCCAGAGAGAACTGATGGCCACAGAAAAATGGGAGAATACCACAGAGAATGATAGCAATGAAAGCGGGATTAGGGAAGAGACTTCCTATAGGAGGAAGAGATGAAACTGAGGGGCAGAAATGCTGCCTGGATGTTCTGATCTTGATTTCACCAGCCTGTGTCACTCAGTGTCTCTTTGTTTTGATCAGGCAGCATTTGGGTCCACAGGGCACATAAAAGTATGAAAGACATCCACCCTCTGACCTTTCAGCACTGACCCAGTCCTTCCTTGGGCTGGGCTGCTTTGCTGTATTGTAATCTCCTCCCTGACATTGTCACATTCTGGAGGGGACAAGAGAGCTAATTTTAGGTCGCACTAATTCTTGGCAGAGCCTGCTGGCTGTTTGCTGTCTCTTCCACAATTGGAGTTGGTATTTTTAAAGCGGCTTTGCTGAAACCCCCTTTGAGGCTGAACACAACTCCAAGGCTACATATGCCACGCTCCTACTTGAGCAGCTGTCAGTGGTTTATTGGTGAGCTGACATGTTGAATGTTTTTAAGCAGCTGTAAACAGGTTTCTATTCCCAGGATCAGTGAGCTCTACAGACTTCCAGGGATGTGTATATGGGCCAAGCTCTGTGTTTTCTTTCCTGCATGGTCCTTCTGGGCCACATCTTAGATGGAAATGTAGGTCTTTGTAGAGTCTCAGTTGAAGGATGGGTTTGCTGCAGTTGCATGAAACCTGCTTAATCCTTACTATGAAGACACTCACTGCCAGCAACCTCCAGTGCCAAATAAAGCAAGGCCAGTGCCCTGTTGCCCACACACGGCTTCTGGGTGCAATTCGCTTCTCCCTGCTGCCTGGCGAGATCCCCTTCATTGGTTTCTCACATTTCAGAGGTGTCAAAAGAGCAGCCAGCAGCTTTGCTGCAATCCTGGAGCTCTGAGGAAGCTTCACATTCCACATAAAGGTGCAAACCTGGAGGCTTTTGTGTTTTCAGGAAATACTGCAAATAGCTTCTGGAGCTACAGCCATTGCCAGACCCCCGCAGGGGGACAGCAGCTGCGGGACTGAGGGAGGTGAGTGTGGTGACAACTTCTTTTGAGGTCCCCAAACATGACCAGGGCTTTCTGCTGTGGGGAAAACGTGGTCACTTGAAACTGTGAAAGAGTAGAGAGCTTTGAACAAGAGTGAATATTGTGAAATAAAGCTGTGCCTCTCTTTAGGGTGATGTCCAAGGGTGGGAGTAGGGAAAAAGAGGCTGGTGTTGGATTTGAGGTGAGGTGGTTCTATCCAAGATCTGATGCTGTCCAGTGGAAGGGTTTTGACTTTGTTTCAGGCTGAGCTGAGACAAGTGTAACTGGTTTGGGTTTTGCCTTGGGACCAGGACACCTGTACTTTGTCTTGGGTAGAACAGCAGACCTGGGATGTTGCTGTTGCTTTGGGCTGCTGTTCAAAGATTAAGCAGAGAAGAAGGATATTTACTAAGGGACAATGGGGAGCACAAGCATTGGGGCCCTGTCTTTCCAAAGAGGGATTCTGTGTCATACTGGGGTTTGAACTGGCATGCAGTATCCCTGCAACCAAACTGTCTTTGCAGTTACAATGTCAGCAGCAGAGCTGGAGAAGGATCTCGTTAATGCCAAAGAGGAACTGGAGCTAATGGCGAAGAAGGAGAGGGAGAGCAGGGTGAGCTTATGATGAAGCCTGTGCTTGATCTCCCTTGCTTACAGGAGACCTTTGGGCTGCCCCTCACTTGAGGTTGTGGACCCCACTATTATGAGGATACCCTCAGTGAGAGAAATGGGGCAGCAGCTTGCAGGGGGGTGTTGGCTCTCTGAAGTCTCTCATGGGCTTCTCTTCCCTCTGTAGCGGGAGCTCACTGCTCTCCAGTCTGTCGTGGCCACGCAGGAGGAAGAGCTGCAGGTGCAGGCCTCGGATATAGAGTCCCTGACCAGAACCATCCAGATCAAAGAGGACCTGATCAAGGTGAGATACTGCGCTGTGGTGGATCAGTTCCACCTGCAAAGGCTGCAGAGGAGTCTCTTCTTTCCCCACATCCTCAGAGCAGCATGGCTGGCTGGCTGTGGATGGTTTGTCTAAAGCTCTCTGTGGTACTTTGGCCAGAAGGTAAAGGCCGCAAACCCCCGGAGTGTTTCCACTTGGCTTTTTGCTCCTTATGTACCAAACACCCTCCTTCGAGAGCCCTTTAATCAGAGTGCATGGTGTCCCTTCTCAGTTCTTGCTGCAGGCTGTGGTCTGTGCCTAATCCACTCTGGGTGCTCTGGCATTTTTTTCCTTAGGAGACCTGGATCTTTCCAAACATTTGAAACTTTTGGCAGTTGCATTCCAGGGAGGTTTATGGAGGTCCAGCTGTCCTTGTTATTGATCCCTTCTTCACTGAGCTCTCCTGCTGCTTGTTGGTTTTCAGGATCTGCAGATGCAGCTGGTGGATCCTGAAGAAATTCCAGCCGTGGAAAGGCTTACACAAGAAGTGCTGGTGCTTCGGGAGAAAGTGGCCATGGCAGAATCACAAGGACAGGAGGCTGCTGGAAACAGAAAGCAGCAGGTAGTGTGCCGTGTGGGGCAAGCTTGGATCTGTTTATATTTCTGCTGGTGCTCAGTTGTCAGGCTTTGTTTTCAGCCTCTTGATGTACCAAGATGTGCTTGTTCTTGGAAGCTGGCTGTGTGTGATGGAGAGGATTGGTTCCCTTTAGCACTTGTCCAAAGGGCAGAGTCTTCTGGGAGTCCAGGGATGGCATGGATCAATTTGGACACGAGCAAGAGAGGAAGGGGGAAGCCCCAATTTCCCAGGGATGGCCAAATGTCTCCTTTGATTTCTGTCTGGTTTGTAAGTGCTGCTTGTCTCTTCTCTCCAACCAGTTGCTACTGATGCTGGAAGGGCTGATAGCTGAGAGGAATCGGTTAAATGAGGCTCTCCAGGCAGAGAGGCAGCTCTATGGCAGCCTGGTGAAGTTTCACACACACCCAGACAGGTAAGTGAGGCTGCCTTGGCTCTGTGCTGCCCTTCACTGCCAGGACAGGCATGGGTGTCCATTGGGGCAGTCCCTGAAGCAGTGATTGTTCTGCAAGTCTGAGAGCCTTCAGTGGGGAAAGAGGGAGTTGAGGCAAAAGATCAGCCCAATGCTGTTTTGGGAGTTGAAGTTTTAGGCTTTTTCCCTTCAAGAGGCTGTGGTGGCCAGCTTTAAATGCTCCCTAAACTCCCCCCATTGCCATGGGGTTTCCATCTCTGTTTCCTGACTTATCCCTTCCCAGCTCAGTTTCCCACCCACACTTGGCCACCTTTCAGAGACTGCTGTCAAATTCCCAACCAGCTGTTGGGTTGATAAGGATCTATCTAGGTGCTTATCCAGGCGGTTGTCTGTCCCCTGCAGTAATCTCATGCCCTTCATGAGGCTGCAGCCTCTGGGATATTTGAGCTACCTGATAGCAAGAGAGCACATAAGTGGAGTGCTTGGGTTAGCACTGAAGAACAGCTGTGACTCTGAGTCCCCTAGCATGGGCTGGAGCCTTTTTTGGGGATGGCTGTGCTCTGGGGAGGTTAGAGGTGAGGCGGGAGGTGGCTGAGCTGCCTGGAGTCGATGTCAGTGTCGATGGAGGGGCCGGTTTGGTGTGTGCTTGCTGCAGCCTGTCTAACCCTCTTCCATTCTGTGCGGCGTGTCCGCTTAGCGCTGCGAGAGACCACGCTCTGCAGGTGGAGCTGGAAGGGGTCCACGAGCTCCGGGGACAGCTGGAAGAAGCTCTTGGAAGAAGCTTGGAGTGTTTGAGCAGGCTGGAGACACAGGGCGCCATAGGAGGTGGGGAACAGGAGCGTGTGAGAGTCCTACCCCAGCATGCCTTCTGAGCACTGGCGCTCACCCGCCTGCCACGGAAACGGTTCACTAACCGAGCGAGCCTGTCTCACTGACTCTGGGAGGGTTGCTTTGGTTCTTAATAATGGTACAGTAGAACTGGTGCAGGGCTTTTTTTGTTTTATTTTTGAGCTGCTTCGGAAACGGCGATCAGTGCAATCCACCCGTGTCTCGTGTACGTTCCTGTCTGACCTACCCTGGTGGCCACTGATGTATTTGCACATTCAAATCATTCCATTTTAGTTGATTTCCCTCTATCTCCCTTCTCCTCCCACCCCCATGGGCCAAATAAAGATTCCCTATCTCTGAAGGAAACACCAGATGTTTTCTATCATCTCCCAAGTGCATGAGTGTGAGTTTTTGTATTCCCTTACCATTTTCTTAACCCAGTGACATCCACCTCTTGGGTTGATGGTGGTTGGCCCAAAGGGAGACAGTGTATATGGAAAAGTGGGTTCCAGAGACAGAGAATTCAAGACCTGGTGACACTTGCCTGGGCCTCTTACACAAGACTTGAGTGTAGAACCAGCAATTCAGTTTATGCTTAAACCAAATCCTACTCCAGTATTGATGATTTTACTGAATGTTTTTTTTTTCCCCTAATTGTCTCAGCCTAGCTTGTGAGTCTTCAAGGGAGAATTTCCTCCTCTTTTTGACAGATGGTTTGGTGTGACTGAGACAGCATCTGGGCTGGGTCTGCTCCCTCACTTGTACATCCACATCTTGTTTACAGGCTCCATGCACCCCTTGGGCTATTGGACAGGACCCTATTTCTGCGTTGCTGGGGGCTGTCTCACTCGGCAGCACTGCATACCTTTGCCAGGATCTCTTTCAGCTCTTCCAGGAGTGTGGGGGCTGGCAGGAGAGCTGAAAAACAGCAGCAACAGCTTCCCAATGATCAGTGCTTCCCACACACGGCAGGCTATGGATCTCTTGTCCCGTAATCACTTTCCAAAGTGGCAGGAGCAAATTTTGCACCTCTGAGCATCTGTTTCTGCTTGCTGGGGAGGCTGAACTGGGAGCAAGTGGAGTAGAAAAGCTCCCTCTCGCTGTGCTGCACACCCGGACCTGTGACTGCCCTGCTGCGTGGCTGCTTGTGACTGCTTCACAGGGCACCAGCTGTCCTGTTCCTTGTGCCCCTGCTGAGAGCTTCTCTTCCTGTCTCAGATGGGGCTGGGATGCAGCACAGCTCTCCCAGCAGGTCAGGACTGCCCCTCTGGGTCAGCACTCGGCTGCGTGGTGACCTCAGTGGTTCCCATATGGCCAGAAGGGGCACAGCTGGAGGCTGTTGGGCAGCTCTGGGTTTGGTTACCTTTTCTGTTCTTCTGTTTCATCTCATTCCCTTCCTCTCACTTCTCTGTGTAGCACCATCTTCTCTTTATCCTTCTGCTTCTCACTTTGTAGGAGCCTTTGTGTCCCTGTCCTTACCTTTCTACCTTCCCTCCTCCATCCTGGCACTGATGCCGAGCTGGCCCCCTGCCTGAGAGCACCCTCTGTCAGCAGTTCTTTGTGGTGTCTCATAGCTCTTTGTGGAGGTCTCTCCTTCCTCTCTCAAGTTTCCTGTGGACCTTGCTTCTCTTCCCTTGTTCCCAGCAGTGTGAAGACTCCCGTGCAGCCAGTGTACCTGGATGTCCCGTGCTTGTGGGCCATATGCAATTTGCAAGCCATGTACCTAATTCTCTGTGCCTTGAGGCTGGGGTAAAAGACAGAGAAGTCTGTGGAAAAGTAGTGCTGGGGTAGCATCTCTTGTCTCCTGTGCCGGTGGCACACAGAGACCTGAGCAGCCTGGTGTGCTCCTGCTATCATGGAAGGTTCAAGCACTTGGTGAACAGCAGCCTGGGCACAGCTGCCCTGCGTACACACTTCTCTGCTCCTCCACTACCAGATTCCTCTTCTTCCCATGGGATTGGTTGGTTTATTTTTCCTTGAGATTTGTGCTCCCTTTTTCTCTGTGGTCCTGGAGCACTGGGAGCTGTGTGGAGCTGTGGGTGAGGGTGAAAAGTGGGATGCTGTGCCCTGGCATAAGAGCTGATTCTCCTGTGTGCCCAGAGCAGCTGTGCTGGCTGTGTGCTACCCTGCTGTGCTCCTTCAGCCACAGTGACCCACATTGAGAGCCATGTGGCTCTCAACCCCCCAGCAAAGGCTGCAGCTGATGGTCTGTATCCCCTTACCCTTCAGGCCCTGCAGGCACTGAACTATCCCCCTGCATGGTTTGGCACCTGGCTGAGGGTTTTTGCAGCCTCATGGCAGTTGCTTGTCATGAGTGTGTCTCCTGAGCGTGTCACCAGTGCTGTGGACGGTGCGCTGTGCAAACGCCTGCCCTGCTGCAAGGCATGTTCCTGGCTGCTCCTTCGCTACTCCTCCTGAGAGCCATGTGCTTCCTTGCTGGCTTCCCCTTCACCAGCGATGCTTGGCATCTCTCCTGCTGCGATTTCTCTGTTATCCCCTGCTCTGTGTTCAGCCTTGCCCAGGAGCTCCAGACCTAATGGCGATGGATTTGGCCACAGGCAAAGCAGCTGCCTCCCGTTCGGTGCAAAGGCAGCTGTGAGACCTGGCCCTGCACAGCCCCAGGGGAAAGTCTTGGGCCCTGTCCAAGCACCTGTCTCCCTGGGAAGAAGAGGGATTGGGGGTACACCCACTTCCCAGCTGCCTAGGCAGGGGTTGCAAGCCCTCACCCAGGGTTTTGCATCAAGGGCCCAGGAGCAGAGCAGTGTGCAAGCAAGAAAAGCATGACCCCAGCTCAACCCAAAGCCCCAGGCACTGTGGTATGGGACACAAGTGTCCCTTTACCTCTGCAAAGCCAGTGCAGGGCTTGCAAAGAGCCCAAGGCCATGCCTGACAGCAGGGCTTGGGCAATGTGGGGAGGGTGGCTGATAGTGCCTCCCAAGCTACCCCTGCCTGGGCAGTCAGTCGTGTTGCACACCCTGTAACACCGGGCTGGGGCAGTGCCAACAAGGCTCCCTGACCAAACTCATGCTGCTGCTGCTGACTGTGTCTTGTGAAGTGGCTGCAGAGTGGGTGGTGTGTGTGCACGTCTGTCAGGGCAGCAAGCACAAGGTGGTGAGAAGGCAGAGATGTGGATGGGACAGATACCACTGCTGGGGTGCTGTCCCCTCCCTCAGTGATGGGCCAGCACAGGATGCTAGGTTGGAACTCCAGCATGCAGAGAGGGGATGGAAGGGCACAGGGACAGTAGGGAAACCTCAGTCCTGCTGGAAGTGCCCCAGCACCAGGTGTGTATGAAGCAGTCACCTGCCCCGGGGCTGCCCACAGTGGCCATGGGCATCACCAGGGAGGAGAGGGCAGAGGCAGTGCTGCCAGTGCCGCTCCTCTGATTGCCTTGTTGTGCTGTGCTGTCCCCTAGGTCAGGCTGCAGGCACAGATGCCAACGTTGCCAGCACCAACTTCACCGACGGCATGAAGGAGGAGACAGCCCGTGGCGTGGCAGCCCAGCACGTGAGTCAGGGCAGCGCGACACTGGGAACAGGGGTGGCAGAACTGGGCACTGCACCACTGCCAAACTGTGTCCTAGCCCCTTTGGAAACGCCCCATCACCCTCTGTTTTTGTCTCTCTAGAGCAGCCCCCAGGCCCTTAAGGAAAGTGGGAGCACCGAAAGGAGAACAGCACCCACCGTGCCAGAGCGGGAGCTGCGAGCTGAAGAGGAGCTGCGGGAGCTGAAGGCACAGCTGGAGGAAGCCGGCTTCTCCTCTGTCTCCCACATCAGGCAAGAACTCCGTGACTCTGGAGCCAGCGGGTGGCAGTGGCTGGAGGGGACACCCCGCATCCCAGCCCCTGCCTGCCCTTCACAGTGCCTTGTGCCCCCAGGAAGGCGATGCTGAGCCTGTGCCTGGAAAATGCGGAGCTGAAGGAGCGGATGGGTGAAGCCACATCGCTGCTGGAGGGCGGGGAGCAGGAGGAGGCTGGGCTGGGCAGCCCCCTGGCCCCTGAAACCCGCAGGCTGCAGCGGAAGACCCGCAGTTCCCTCGGGGACCGCCCGGCCGGAGGCAGTGGGGATGGCCTGGGGGTCCCAGCAGAGAGGGGGACTGTGGCCACCAAACGTCCAGCACTGGAGGCACGATCCCAGGATGACATGCCCAAGAGACCCTGCCCTGGAAGCCCGGGTGGAGGGGATGGGAGCCATGTAAGTGCACAGGGGACTAGAATGGGGATGAAGACAGAGATGGAGATGAGGGTGGAAACAGGGGGCTGATAGCCCATCTCCTATCTGGCAGGTGGAGGGCACCGTTCCCGGTGGGGGCTGGCCAGGGCTGGGCACAGAGCTGCGTTCCCAGGTGGCCCAGGGCCAAAGGCAGTGTCAGGAGCTGCAGGACAAGCTTGCAGCCTCAGAGGCCACAGTGCGGGCACAAGCCGAGCAGCTGGAGAAGTACCACATCCTGCTCCGTGAGTTAAAACCGCGGGTGGGACAGGGAGTCTGTGCCGAGCCTGGCATGCCCTGTGCACTGTGCTGTGCGTGGGGCAGGGGTGGTGAATCCTGCCCAGGGAGGACCCTGAGCTGAATGGGCTGCCCGGCAGGTGAACCTCACACCCAGCAGCTCAGCAAGCAAGTGCAGGTGGACTTCCAGGACCTGGGCTATGAGACATGTGGGCGAAGTGAGACCGAGGCTGACCGGGATGAGACCACCAGCCCTGGTAAGGAGAAACAGGGTTCCAGGGATCCCTATGCTTAGCCTACCTGGCATGGAGAAATGACACACTGTGCCCTCTGCAGAGTGTGAGGAGCCAGATGTGTTCAGCGAGCTCAGCCTGAGCGAAGAGCTGGGGTCCCCATGCCAGCTAGGGGTGCCCAGAGCAGGCAAGACTGCCCAGAAAGTCATGGCCCTGGAGGATGTGGGGGCCCTGCACCAGCACATCCAGGACCTCAAGGCACAGCTGCTCAATGCCAACAAGGTGATCCAGAGCCTGCAGCGCCGTGCCCGCTCCATCTCCGTCACCAGTGGCTACACCTCAGGTGCTGAGCGGCCTCTACCAGGTCCCAAGGCCTTGGCCTCCCCAGCCCACAGCCTCACTGATGAGGATGAGGGCTGGCAGTCGGATGGCCATGGCACCCTCTGCCCGCCCGCCCTGCGGGCACACCGCGACCTGCAGAGCCTGGTGCACCGTGTCGCCCTCCTCGAGGCACAGCTGCCCTCAGCCAAGCCTGGAGGGGCTTTGCCCAAGGAGCTGCAGTCTGCCACTTGGCCAGGGTATGGTCCTGGGGACTGGGACTGGATGAGGGGCTACGGGGGTCCGCAGGAATTTCCCAAGGGTGGTGGCTCCCTGTTGCTTGTTTTTCCTGCAGCCAGGTTCCTGGGGTGTTTGCATGGTGGGGTAGAGCCCCAGCAGCGGAGAGTGCACAGACTCTCTCCACGGCACTCTCAGGGAGTCTGACTGCCCTGCCTGCCCATCTCTCCCAGGAAGTACAACTCGCTGATCCAGGCGCAGGCTCGGGAGCTCTCCCACCTGCGGCAGATGCTGCGGGAGGGCCGGGGCGTGAGCCGCAGCCTGGCCCAGCACCTGCGGGACGCCCTGCGGTCCTTCGAGGACCTGCTCCGCGGCACTGACATCGACTACTACCTGGGCCAGGGCTTTCGGGAGCAGCTGGCCCAGGGCAGGCAGCTGGCTGAGAGGCTCAGCGACAAGCTAGGCACCAGTAAGTAACTTTAGGGGGCCAGTGGGAATGGGTATTGTGGGTGCACAACAGGTGCTTTGATGGGTGAAGGGCTGTAGCCACTCAGACATCTTGTGCTAGGCTGTGCTGTTCTGCTATAGCTCTGTTTGGGGCCAGGCATCCTTGGGCATGGAGACACTGACTGGCTCTTCTCTGGCTTGGTTTTTCAGGAGATCGACAAGATGGGGAGGATGAAACTAGTCATGAACTCCTGGCACTGAGGTACCTGTTCCCAGGGAGGGTTTGTGGGACCTGCTTGGTGTGGGCACCCCAGGGTCTATCACTGCTCTTGGGGTGGGGGGCCCAGGATGCCCTAAGTGTCTGTGCTTCAGGTACAGGTCCTGGGGCTACCTCTGGGGTTGGGGACCCCTATGAGCACTCCATGTCTCCGGGCAGCCTTGCATCACAAGTGGGACATGCCATGTGGGTGTCATGTAGGAAGGAGCTGTGGGATGGAAGTCCCCCTGACCTGCCAGCCCAGGTGACAGGCTACCTCTGCAGGCTCAGCCGGAAGCTCCAGGAGAAGGAGAAGGTGATTGAGAGCCTGGAGGTGAAGCTGCAGGAACGCTCTGAGTCCCCAGGTAGCAGCTGCCCACCCTCTGAGTCATCCCACTCTGCCACGAGCTCCTCCTTCATGTCTGAGGGGCTGGAGCCCTGCTCTGATGGGGATGCAGCCAGTGAGTGCAGTCAGTGCCATGAGGAGCCTGCCCAACTCACAGGTACTGCAGGGTGACCAGGGGCCACAACCACCTCTGGACATGTGGACTTGGCTGCTTGGGGTGTGCCAGGGTCCCCAGTGCCCCCAGGGAGAAGGGATCTTTGCTAGGCTGAGCCAGAGCCATGCTAACATCTCTCTCTCCTATCTCTAGGCCATCACTTGGACTCCTTGTCCAAACCTGTTAGTGCCCCCTTGCCTGCACTGGCCCCTGGGCTGTCCCCCTTCTTGTCTGCTGGGCCCCCCCCTCCCACAGCCCCACCGTTCCTGGGCTGCTGTGGGACCTCTGTCTGCTCCCTGGCTGAGGCACAACAGGAACTGCAGGTGCTCCAGAGGCAACTGGGAGAAAGTGAGCACACTGCCTCTGGCTTGGGTTTGGTCCTGCCTGCCCTGCATGCTGTGCTGTGCCTCATCCCCTCCCACCCTCTCTGACCTGCCTGTCCTGCCCTGGACCTGCTGCTTCTTGGGGCTATGGTTTTGAGGTTGGGTCCCATCTCTCTGGCTGATGGATGATGGGGACATGTAGCTCTTGTGCAGAAAGGTCTTAATGGGTGGAATGGACACAACTGTAGGCAACACTAGCCCTTGGTGTGGGCACTTGGGTATCCCAGGGCCTTTGGGAAAGGGTGGTTTAGCTAGTTGTTCTGTAGGAGCAGGGCTGAGACCCTCCACCTTGTGTCACATAATCAGGAAGCTCTGGGAGAAACTCCGCTCTTCAGCGGGAGTGGGTTTGATCAGGGTGGGAGGTCAGGTGATGGGGGATCACCGTGGGGGGACGCTGGGCTGCACTGTTGGGCAGAGCGAGAAGGGGGCAAAAAGCACATGATGGGAGTGTGTTGCCCCATTTTTTGTCCCTGCTCATTGTCCTTCTCCTCCCTGCTTTGCCCTGTGCGTGGAGGTGTGGCACTGCCCGTGGCACCAGCAAAGCCTACGGTCCCACTGGGCCCCTTTGGAGAGGGCAGCAAAGCCCCGGCATCGTTCTGCCAACACGGTGCACTGCAGAGCCTGGCTGAGCTCCCCAGGACCACCTCAGCCCATGTCCTCTGGGACGTACCCCCACCCGGCCAGACACCTTATGGGGCCCTGCCATTGGGGTGCAACTCCAGCCAGAAGCTAACAGGTATGGTCTGTGTTGGAGACCACAGGGGCATCCTACATGCGTGTGGGGGAACAGGGAGGAGATCCGGCACCAGAATGACTGTGGGACATGACTCTGGCATGGGGCAGGATAGTGGGGATGGCATAAGGCAGATGGCACTGCCTTTCCTGCCCTGAGCCCTCTCCTTGGCTGTGGCAGGGGCAGACCTGCTGGAGGAACACTTGGTGGAGATCCGCAGCCTGCGCCAGCGCCTCGAGGAGTCCATCTGCACCAACGACCGGCTCCGGGAGCAGCTGGAACGCCGCCTGGCCTCCACTGGCAAGGCCAGCGGTACGGGGCTGCACTGGGCCAGGGCTGCCAGGGTCCCAGGCTCTGCACACCCTGTTGCAAAGGGAGGGTGCTCACCCCGTGTACAGTGGGGCACTGGGGAGAGTGACTCAGCACTGGTCCCCTCTGCAGGATTGCCCAGTGATGTCTATGCCCAGACACCGGAGCTGGGGCTGCAGCTGAGTGGGGAGAACCAGGCTTTGCGTGAGGAAAACCGGACCGTGCGGCTCCAGCGTGACCACCTCTCCCAAGGTAGGGCTGGGCCACCAGCATACTGGGGCTCAGTCCCAGAGGGCTGAGTGGGGTGGCGGTGACACCTCCACGGTCTCTGTTCCCAGAGCTGGTCCGGGTGCAGAAGGCACTCCTGTCTGCCTGCTCCCGGGTACGGGAGGCTGAAGCGGAGCTGGGCCAGAGGCGTGGGAAGCAACAGAGGCTGGCAGAAGAGCTCGCTGAGTGCCAAGAGAGTGTCCGGCAGCTCCGGGACGAGCGGGTCTCTCTGCAGGAGGACAACAACAGGTAAGGTTTGGGGCACTGTGACCTTGGGGCCACAGGACTGGGTGGGCACCAGACCCACGTGTTACCCCTCTACAGGCTGCAGCACTCAGTGACACTCCTGCAGCAGCAGAGTGAGGAGCAGCGCCTGCTCCTGCAGACCCTGCGTGCAGAGCTGCACGTCTACGAGAGCCTCCCTGTCCCCTCTGCTGAGACACGAGCAGGTACAGGACCCGTGCCCAGCCCCCTCAGCCCCTGGTCTCGGGGTGCCTGGCCCCTCTGCAACCCTTGGGTGGTTCTAAACACCTCTCCTGTCATGGCAGCAGGTGGGACATGGTGGTCCTGCTGGCAGGCAGAGAGGGAGGGCAGGACCCCAGCAGCCCCTGGCACAGAGCCACAGATGTCCACAGGGGCTCAGATACTTCTTGTTCTAGGCTGCTTCCCATCTCCTCCAGTGCGGGATGTTGGCACAAACTCAGCAGCTCCCCTCTTCTCCCCGCTGCCCTCTGACATGGTGGTGGTCCAGCGGATGAACGGTGGGTACCAGAGCCTGACCACACACAGGTCTTAGGAGCTGCTGAGACCTGACAAACTCGTGGCAGCACTCTTGCTGAGCAAGACTGGAGAGCTCAGGGCAGAGCCAAGCCCCCAAGATGGGATGGGGAGGACCACGAGGGGAGCAGGCAGGGTTCCTCACCTATCCCTGCTTGTTCCACAGAGCCACAAGAGGCAGACCCACTGGTGAGGAAGAGCGAGGGACCTATGGGGGCTCACGTTGTCGGCCGCCTGGACACATATCAAGCCCTGGAGCAGCACATCGTGGAGGGGAAGGCCCTGGCCCGTGAGCTGATGTGTCTCACGCGCCCGGCGCTTGGACTGCCCAACTGCCAGCTCGCGGGAAAGGAGGTAAAGTGTGGGCAGGACGGGGCTGGCAGCACCCGGGGGCCAGACCTTTGTGCAACCACGTGTGACACGGCTCCTGAGCCCAGAATCAGCCCCGAGGCCTGCAGGGCTGGCAGGAGGCAGGGAGCCTCCAGCCTGGGGGCTGCTGCTGGCACTGCCCTGCCGCATTGGGCTGGACACAGCAAGTCCCCAGGTGTAGCGGGATGTGGGTGCCCCAGCAGCACCTGCTCCCGCACCCTTCTCCCACAGGCTCTGGGATGGGCAGGGACAGGGCAGGGGCACCTGTGGGGCAGTGCCAGCACCCTCCACAGCATCCTGGAAGAGTGTGTGTCTCTCCTCACTGCCTTCTGGAGCACCATGCTGCCTGTCAACCTCGCCCAGCACCAGGGCAAAGTGAGCAGGGGCTGGGGACTGGCAGGGCGGTGGGGCTGGGTGCTCACTGCTCATGACACTCCTCTCCTCTCCATGCTCCCAGGAGCAGGCACTACAGGGTGAGATTGCAGCGCTGCGGGCCCGGCTCTCTGAGAGGGAGGATGCTCTGCAGAGCACGGCCAAGCGGCTGCGCAGCACAGCACAGCTCAAGGACAGCATGGAGCACTTCATCGTCAGCCAGCGTACGTGGCCCCGGTGGCACGGCCAAACTGGCCCGGTCCCCAAGTACCTGGGGTGGTTCCACAGCACAGGGACCTCACTGACCCCATTTCTCTCTCCCCTGCAGTGACCAGGACCCACAACGTGCTGCGAAAGGCCAGGACGAACCTGGAGGTGAGTTTGCCCTGGCAGCCAGTGTGGGATAGGGATGGGTGTCTCTGCCCTAGTGAGCCCTGATGGCCTGGGGATGGGCACAGGTGACACACACCCTGTGGTGGCTGACAGGGGATGCTGAGGGCCAGCTGGGTGCAGTAGTGTGTTGTGGGGGGGACATACATTTTTGTTGTCTATTCACAGCCCGTGTGTCCATGTCCCCAGGGCACAGCAACTCTCCCTCTTACTGCCATGTGTGGTCTCTTGCCAGGTGAAGGCCCAGCAGGCCCTGCCTGTCGCTTGAGCCCCAGGCAGGGCAGGGAGCGATGGCCCGGCATGGAACAGCCCGCTGGCTGCTGAGTCGTGCCATGCCAGAGGGCTGGAGCAGACTCTGTCCCTGCTACTCGGAGGGCTGGGGTGGACAGGGGTCTGGGGTGTGCTACACTAATAGTGGGTTTGGGCTGCTGTGGTGGTCGCATGCCCTTCACCAGCCTTTGCTTGGCATTGCAGCAGCAGCTGCTGGCTTGGACTTTGCCTGCCTCATGCTTCAGTGCTCGCCCCCTTCCACCCTTGGTGCTCAGTGGGGTGACAGAGCCCTCCACACTGAGCACCCCTCGCCTTGGGACCTGGTCCCACCTGTAACCCTGCTGAGTACCCGTCCCTGCTCATGGATGTATGTATATGTATATAGACAGAGGTATCAGAACTGCGTTTTGGGGGCTTCCCGGGCATGCTGGGGCCCCAGTGCGGGAGGAAGATGTAAGAAATGCCATATTCTGTTCAGTGGCTGAAGAGTCCCCAATAAAGGTTACCTTTGGGTTGTGGTGTTTCTGGCACGCCCGTCTCTGCAGCAGTGCTCCCCCTCCCCAACTCACCCACAGCACAGGGTGCCAAAGGCTCCAGCTGGCCCCAAGGGGGTGGCTCTGTGCCCCACCCCAGCACCCCTAGGGCAGCTCTGTGCCCCACTGGGTGCTGCCTTTCCTCCTCTTGCTGTTCCAGAGCCCCCCTCCAACACCAGGCAAGCAGCACTGAGAACAATAAATAC
This sequence comes from Neopelma chrysocephalum, assembly GCF_003984885.1. Lineage (NCBI taxonomy): Eukaryota > Metazoa > Chordata > Aves > Passeriformes > Pipridae > Neopelma > Neopelma chrysocephalum. The sequence continues at coordinate 3,964,804 of NW_020897761.1, read as the reverse complement.
TGTAATAAATAAATCCCTGTCCCATGGCACTGCTGCGGCAGCAGGCGGTGCAGCCAGGGTCCTGGGGTGCCTGCCCGGCTCTGCTCGCCCCAGGCCCCTTCAGCGTGGGCATGTGCCAGTGCCCCTCTGGCTATGATGAAGCCAGCCCTGTCCCATAGAAGCACTCAGTGTTGGGGACAGAGCAGTCAGTCCTTGACGGTGCTGTCCCAGCGGCAGGTAAGCGTGGCTGTGTCCGGCTGTACCTTCCACCCTGCTGGCTCCACGCTGAACCTGGCAGGGGGCTGGGGCTCCAGAGCTGAGAGCCCTCCTCAAAGCTGGGGGACAGCCCCACAGCCAGGGCTGTGGGACAGGGGGCAGGTAGCAGGCTGGAGTGTCGCGGAGCCTCTAGTGATCAAGGTGGCCTTTGGAAACTCAAGACCAAGACACCAGAGCAACCTTCAGCAGGTAGGACACATTCCTGGAGGCCTGGGCTGCGGGTAGTGCTAGGATCACCTTGAGGCCCTTGCAGGCTGGAGAAGACAGGCAGGGTGAAGCCCTTTCCATGTTGGGCGTGAGGAAAGGCTGTTCTGGTGAGCAGCAAAGTGGTCCCAGAGACCCACAGAAGCCTAGGGGAGCTGCAGGTGGGCGGAAACCAAGGGCTAAATCAAACCACGCCAGTAGGATGAGACAGTGTCACAGGCCCCAGCGGCCCTGGGCTCATTGCCAGGGCCTGTGTCCCTGCCAGGTTTGAGGCTGGAGCCAGCACCCAGTTCTCACACAGTCCTGTGGCCCAGTGTGTGCAGACAAAGCGGCGTTTCGTGTCCTGCGTGGGGGGTGGGCGAGGCTCTGGCTCAGATGGGTTTGTACAGCAGCGTGGTGACGTACTTCTTCTTGTAGCGGTGCGTGGCACTGAGCACCATCACGCCGTCCTGCGAGAGGCACAGCGTCAGCGGGGGACTGGGGCACTCCCGGGGCAGCCCTTGGGAGGAGGGCTCTGGGGGCTCAGGGAGCTGCCCCAGCCCATCCCTGCTGTCCCAAGTCTCACAGCCTGTGAGACACATCCAATACACAACAGGATGTCATGGCAGAGGATCTGGTATGGGGCTGCTCAGCTCCACCACGGTGCAGGGAGGCAGCTGAAGGGAATTGTAAGGAAGCCACAACCTCCACCCCTGCACGTGCCACACTTTAGTGAGCAACCATGCTGTCCTTACGTGGGTCCTCCCCAGCTGTCCGGGTTCTGCTCCCTGCAGGTGCTGCAGGCTCCTGGAAGCCACAGCAGCTCCCATTCCCTCACCCAGCAGCCAAGTGGGACCTGCGCTTACCTTGATGGAGAGCGCGTAGAGGTGATTGAGCATGACGTGGTTGGGTTCGGGCAGCAGTGCTGGGTCGCACTAGGAGGAGAGAAGTGTCACAAGGGAACAGCAGAGCCCTGATCTCCCAGCCCTAGCCAGCACAGGGAGCTGCTGTCTCAGGTAGTTTGAGCTTGCTGGTGTCTCTGGCTGTTCTGAACAGGAACAGAGCTCAGCTAAGCACCAAGAGGCCAAATCAGTGTGGCTAATGGGAAAAGTGATGCTTTTCCTAGGAAATGCCAAGGGCCAGGCCTCAGCCAAGGGGAGATCAGGCTCCTTGCAGACAGGACTCCCCTCTCACCCCCAGTGCAGCTTTCTGTGTGGGTAGAATGCTGGTACACACCGAGATATTGGTGTCCTTGTTCAGGATGACCTGGAGGAGATGAGGTGGGAGGATGGGTGGGGATTTGAAGCGCTCCTCGGGCCGGTATACGTACATCTCTTGGCCATAAGGTCCAGGTGGTGAGCTTGATAAGTCTGGAGAGAAGAGAAAGGAGGAGACATGAAATAGGTAAAGCAGGATGGGAGAGCACAGAACAGTATCCCAGAAGCTGAGAAGGACCCAGCAGGATCTTTCAGGCACAAATATCTTCCATGAGCTATGGCCAGGTATTTATCCTTTAGCAACAGTTCAGCCTTTTCACAGCAGAAAAAGCAGCCAGGTGAGCCCAGGGCATTTCCAAGCAGGGTTGTAAGCTGGTACATGCACTGACACAACACAAGCACCCTGTGGTACCCACCACAAGAACCCTGCACGTGTTCTCGGCACAGCCAGGTCTCTCTCCTACAGGAAGCAGCTGGCTTGCCCCAGGACTGTACCCTTGGCAGCAGGGACACAGGGATCAGTTTGCCTGCATGCTCTTGGTACTGCAGGACTGCCTGATGAGGGGGTCCAGGAAAAGCAAATGGGAACTCTAGACTGAGCAGCTGCTCCACACATGGGAGGGACCACAGGAGCTTTTGATCACTGGAAGCTGGACTGGCCGCATCTCCCAGCTATATCTGATCTGATAATTTTGGAACAGCCAGCACCCAGAAGGGCTTCACCTCTCTGAGCTGCTGCTGCCTGCTGGCTTCTCTCCAGCAAAGTGCCTCTTGCCCAGGCTGGGAAAGGACATGGAGCTGAGCTGTATCTGATGATGGGGTCGTACCAGGGACCAACACACGACTGAGCTGCCTGCCAGCATTACACACCAAGCCAGCACTGCTGGTGCCTGCGTGGTAACCCAACCTGCTGCTGTAACACAAGCAGAGAGGGAGGTCTGCAATGTGCTACCACTAGTACAAATTACCTTGGCATGTAAACCAAGAGCAGCTGCTGAAAATAACCTCGATCCTGCTCTCACCTAGCTTGTACCCCGGATCAGATGACTTACAGTTGCTCAGACAGAAAGGGCTGATGTTCCCAGCGTTCACCACTCCAGAACGGCTCCCTCAGCCGTGCACAGGCGCTGGCTCTGCTCCGGCGCTAGCACAGAACAAGTTACACCAGCACAGCCCCTCCAGAGAAACGAGGCCTCAGCCGTGGGCTGCTGCCAAACACTACTCCATACTGAGTGCAGGCCCACACCTCCGCTCAGGGGGTCTGTTCACCCCAGAGCAGAGAGTCTCAAAGCAGAGGAGGTGGAAAATAGCACATGCAAAGCTGTAATGCCACAAAACTCACCCCGACCTGAGGTTTCTGAGCTTTCCAGGGAATCCACCTTCAATGCATCGAACACCTCGAAGTCAGACTTCTTGACGTGGATTAGGTTGTTAATCGTCCCCATCTGGCTGGTGACCACGGGCTGGAGAGAACTGAGGTAAGAATCTTCCTGTGTTCACCTCCAAATGAAGCACACTCAATGCCTCCCAGATCCTCCCAGCCCAAGCTGTCTTTGCTGCACCACTACCTCAGAGCACAGGTGGCTGATGTCTATCTCTGCTCTATGCTTGTTTACCCTGGGAGGATTTCCCTTTACTCCTAGGCTTCTATATCACCTCCTATTTTCATCCTCTATCCTGTAACATGGGTGTGTTCTTCCCATGCTGCTACCGCATGATCCAGTTTGAAGAACCTGCAAGTGAGTGATGACCCATGGCCCATCTTCCCCTGTAGACAAATTCTCAATGGGATTTAAAGGCCTTCTGGCATTTCCCTGCCCCTCCCCAACGCTTCCCCATAATGCATGACTAAGTCCAGAGGAACCACCCTCTGAGAGGACTCAGGGGAGGGAGGTGCCCCTTTTGTTTTGGCAGATGACCTCCTTTTCTTCCTGTTCCCTCTCTGTTGCAGATACATCCTGTCTAGTTGCCTAGAAGAAGAAGACAAGATCTGCAGGGATAAAGCATTGAACATTACCTCAGATGGGTCATGGACCCACTGGCCATCCACAAAAAATTTGTACTGGTGCTCTCCTTCTGGGAGATCCAGGATAGCAACGAAGTCGTTGTGGCTGTGCAGAAAGAAAAGATGTGCAACAGCATCACCCTGTTGATGCTCTGGATGCTGCACTTCCACGGGGCCCCAGGAATCAACACTGCCCAGCCCCTCTACCCCAACACCTTCATGTAGGGTTAGGCTTGTTCATCCTCGGTGACCTGAGGCATGGCCACAACAGGCACAAGCATTCCAAGCACTAGCGTGGCTCAAACCCCTGGGAGTCCAGCTGCAAGGAGAGCAGGAGGCAGTCCAGCCCTCCAAGCCCAGAGAAACTGGATGTGACAGACACCCTGTGCAAGAAACACTGGGGAGGATGCGTGGGCAAAGCTCCTGGCCCTGTGCTGGCACGGCAGGATGGGAGCAAGTGAGGCAACTCTGTTTGTGAAGCCTGCAATTCCAGAAGAATTACTAGGAGTCCTACACAGAGCTTTCATGTAAATCACAAACATGCTGCAGAACAGCAAGACATGTGAAGGACAACCAACCAACCCCCACTGACAGCAATACAACTAGGCATGGGGTAAAGCCACAGCCAAGGGAAGAGCTGGCAGCTTCCAGAGGGCTGCTGCATACTTGGGCAGGGCTCTGCTACCAGGACTGGCTCCTGCATGACATACAGCTGGGCAAGCACAGTGGCCTATCCTGTCCTGTCCCTCTGTTTCACAACTTCCCACAGTCCCTGCAGGACCATCAGGGAAGGAGCTGCCTATGTATTTGTGCTCAGACCCCCAGCTTGGATGAACAGGAAAAGCCAGGTGAGCAAAGGGAACAGTGACCAGCACAGAGAAGGAAAAACATTCTTTGCAATGGAGCAGAGGAGAACATAGAGTGAGTTGAAGGAGTGGCTACCTCTTGATGAGTGGGATCTTAGTGCTCCAGTTGTTGAAGGATCCAGAGATGAAGACTTCTTTGCCTCCATCGGCCCAGCGGATGACAGTTGGTCGAGCCTGTTGGGATGGTTTCACTGACTCCTCTAGATCTGGCTGCCACGACACAAACTCCTTGTCCCCAGGAATCTGAGCAAAGAAAACCAGAGCCTGACTAAGACACGAAGACAACCATGAACACATTCACTTCCCCCTGGCCTCTACCACCACACCTTCACATCCCAGACAGGAGCACTGCGGAGCTCCTCCAGCCTCCCAGCTCCCCACAAACCCCTCGCAAGGCTGGGAGCACAGCCCCCCAGAGCCAGTGAGCTGAGGCTCCAGAGCGGAGGCAGGGAAGGGAGCGGCCAGCCCCTACCTTGGAGTCATGGGAGCTGAAAACGCTGGGGTCATCGGTGCTGCCCACCATGATCTTGTGTGGGTGCTCCTTGGTGGGGTGGGAGGCCCCGGAGCCGTCCGAGCGGTGGGACTTGGAGCCATGGCGTTCCCCGGACACTCGCTCGCTGGTGGTGTTCCCCATGACAGCTCAGCAGCCCCTGTGAGGGAGAGAGAACAACACTGTACCTGTGCACATGGGCTCTGGCAGCAAGGAGAGGAGCAAAGGCGCCGTTTCCCAATGCTCTTTGCCAGAGGAGATGGACAGCAATCCTAAAAAAGGCCCCAAGTTCATTCCCACTACCAAGTTTGGAAGCTGAATGCTCAACAAACAAGACAGCTCGACTTAATTATAGCTGTATCCTTAAGAACCATCACTGTAGTTAAGCTGGTAATTCTTAAGACTCCAAAACCAATATTAGTTCACCTGTGTCCAACATCAGCCCTCGGCAGCCATCAGAATTGAGGGGCTGATGGGAAAAATAAAGCCAACCTTTATTGGCAAATCATTGCTTGGCATTAACAGAGCCTCTTTCACAGTCCCACAGTCAGGCTCTACAGACAAATCCCCTACATCCAGCCAGAAAACAACCAGAGAGTGAAAGCAGCAGCTGTTTTACAGCTCCCAATAAGTCTCCAAGAGCTCACAGGCAGAAGAGCAGAGTCTTGCGCCTGGCAAAGATGACAGGGAGCATTTAAAGTGTCCGAGTGGAATCGCCCAAGCTGGAGCTTGTCCAAGGAGTGGGGCTAATGCTGTGCTGTCTGCAAAAAGCTCAGCTCTCAGCAGCATTTACTTATGATTCACCAGGCAAGCCACCGTGTCAGCTGCAGCACAGCACAGCCAGGAGGTCCGCTTGTTGTGACTGAACCAGCGGCACCACCCCAAGCACTCTGGCATCTGCCGGGCTCTCTGGAGGCACACAATGAGGGAAGGGCAGCCCCAGCCACCTCAGCGTCCCTCTGCAGCTGGAGATGGGCTGGCATCCCCAGCCTCACCCAGCTCAGAGAAAGCAAAACAGGACAACTGACCAAGCCACAAACAACTACACACCTCTCGGGACAAACAACAAAGCCACCGCAAGCTACACAGGACTCTTCAGGCCTTACCCAGTTCTCAGGAGCTGAGATGGATTGGGGCTCTTGCCTGCTTCCCAGGCTTATTTTGCAGCTTACCCTGGGCTCTGTGGAGCAAGGCAAGGGCACAGCCAGCCTTGCTTCATGTGCTCACTTGTGACATTTGGAGGTTTGTTTAGAAGATCAAGTTATACGAAGGGTGCCAGGCAAGGCTGCCAGCCAAAGCCAGGCTTTAGAATATTATGAAGCAATTACTAAAGTATTTCTTAAATCCTGAGGGCTAAAAGGCAGCTCAAGAGGGCAGCTAACCCATACCTCCACCCTTCTCAGTGCGGATCAAGTGTATCTGATGATCCAGGTCAGGTGAGCTGCACCTCTTGCTCTGACATCTTCCCCCTCTGCTCTGAGGAGGCTCAGCCAGCTCCTCACAAAAACTGCCCCTGTGACACTAACCTGTTGTTGAGGAGTTTCCTCCCCAGTAACTCCACTAAGGATCCCTTACTTCTTATCTACAGGGAGGAAAGCAGGAAAGGCTGAACATCCTCTTGTACCAGGACAGACCTGAGAGATACATGCAGGTGTTAACAGATGTGAAGCTTCCGTTTCTCTTCTCTAAAAGGAATCCAGTCCTTCTGTCCCTTACAGGTCACGCTCTCCAAACACCTGAGGTTTATCCCAACCGGTGGCTCCTTTCTGGTGTGTGCCATCCGAATCCCCTGCATCGAACACACAGGCACCCTGCTTGTGCTGGGACAGCAGCCTGTGGTACCTGGCTTTGCTGAATTAACTTCTATAGCTCAAACCCTCCTTGTAGCTGCATCCAGACCTTGTAGCACGGCACGCTGTGATGGTGTGACACAGGTACGTCCGAGCCACAGACGGACGTACCACACCAAAGCCCAAGCAAAGCTCCGCGGCGTCTCGGCGCATCGGCTCCCAGTCTGGCAGCGAGCCCCCACCAGCCGCAGCCGCAGCGAGGTGTGTGCCCGCCTGCCCCATGGCAAGGCCCCTTCGGCTGCAGCCAGCCCCACCTCCCCACTCTGAAAATGACAAGTGAAATACACCAATTCCCCCCGGGATCTGTCGCGCTCGCTGCCTCTCCCACCCGGCCAGTGCCCCGCGCTGGGAAGCGCTGTCCGGCACCCGAGGGGTCCGGGCACAGGGACGGAGGTCTCTGCCCAGCATCCCGCCGGGATGGCACCTCCCGGGGCTGGCGTGGCCCGGGGAAGCCCGATCCGCCCGGGCTCTCCCTCCTCCTCCTCCTGAGGTTGTCGTAAGGTTAAGGGGATGAGCTGGGAAAGCGGGGGAGGAAAATCTCCTTCCAAGCAGGCAGGGCTGGGGCGGGGGCAGCCACGGCGGGCTCGGCCAAACCACCCGCGGCTCCGCCGTGGCCCACGGGAGGAGCGGGACGCACCGGCAGGGACGGGGCCCTCCCGAGGGGCTGCGAGCCGCGCTCTGCAGCGGTGCGGGCTCCGGGACACCGCCACATCGCGCGGCCACGCCTCGCCCACCGCCTGCCGCGGCGGCGCCCGGACAGGCGCTACCTTCACCGCCACCCACCCGGGACGCCCCGCCGCCCGCGGCCCCGGCCCGACCCCACCTGCCGCCGCCGCCGCCGCCCCGCTCTCCGCCTCTGTCCAAGATGGCGCCACCCCCCGCCGGCCGCTGCGGGGCGCTCTGGCCCGCCCCCGCCCCGCTCCGCGGCCGCGCCCCGCCCCGGACCCGCGGCCCCGCCGCCGGGCACCCGCCATGTTTGGTGAGGGCGGCTCGGCCCGTTGTTGTTAATGGCGCGCGGGCGGAGGGTCGCACGGCTTCACCCCCGCCGGCGGCCATGTCTGCTGAGGGCAGGGCGGGGCCTGGGACGGGGATGTTTGGGGGGCTGCGGGCAGCAAGCGGGCAGGGTGCTGCCCGTGGGCTGGGCAGACGCCTCAGGATAGGCCCCACAGACTGAGACAGCCAAGCAGTGTGGCCCGTGGTCCCCTCGGCACGGAGACAAGCTTTATTTTCCTTTTCCAGAGGCGCATTCCCAGTTTCCCCACCACCTCAGTGTGACCTAACCCACAGACAGAGCTTGTGGTGCTGCCGGGCCAGGATTTAGGGGAGGGAAGTGACCCCCGTCCTCAGAGCAGCCCCTGACCAGGACTTGCGTATCTGGCACAGCAGGAAGGCGGGACAGACCCGGCTGCACCTTCAAGGAAGGACTCCCTCCGTGCCTCCGGGCGTGGCGGCACACCTAGCAAGGAGCAACAGACACAAGCTCAAAGGAAAAGATTGCCGGGAGGACCCGCTGTCTCCTTCATTTTAGGCTAAGGAGAGCGCGAGCCGTAGACGAGGATGGCCGCAATCACGCCGATGATGCTGAAGAGGACCGTGAGGATGCGGGGCAGGGCGCTGGGGCGGGCCCTGCCTCGGGGCTGCAGGGCTCTGACCACACGCTGCCGCTGGGTCAGGATGGCCTCCCTGGCACCCGGCCACGCACCCGGGCCCCGCAGCCGGTACTGGTACGGCGTGCAGGGACCGAAGGCCACCTCCAGAGCCAGCTTGGGGTCCGTGAGGAAGAGGGTGAGCAGGTTGGGCTTGACCCCCAGCTGGCAGGCGAGCTCGTCCATGTAGGGGATGTAATCCACCTGGATGGTGTGCCGCTGGCTCTTCACGAACCTGTGGGCAGGGAGGAAGGGGAGGCGGGTTTGTCACATGAGCACGGGGGTAAGGGTGGCAGAAGTGATGCTGTGCAGGGTCCTTACCGCTTGGCCATTTGGTCCTTGGTCCGTGTGATCTCAGCCAGCATGTTGGCAAGTGGCGGCAGGTCCTGCAGCCCTAGGGAAGAGGAGGCTGTAGCTGGAGGGAGGGCTGTGCTCCCACAACCGTCTGGATGGCTCAGCCAGACCTCTGCTTGCACATGGAAGCCTTTGGGGCTTTGGGGAAGTGCCACCACCTCAAGAGCAAAGTGGGAGGCGTGGGCAAAGAAAGTAATGGTAGGAAAGGAAAGGGAGAAGGTCGTTTGCAGGCAACAGGACCTGTTAGTGGCCCTCACAAGAGATGATCAGTGCAAGACTTGTTGCAAAATACAACGCTGGTTTTTGTCCTCATGAAGGAGCGAAAGGACGATTAAAAGGTGAGTGTGGGGAGACAGCATGTGAGGGGAGGCCACCAGCTGAACACCTCAGTCTTGGTGTAGCTAGGGAAACCTGGCTGCATCCCCCCAAACTGCCTGATTTACCCTTGAAGACTTGCGTGGCCCAGCGAGACTGGAGCTCGGAGATGGGCATGACGGCACCCAGGGGCTGAATGAGGCCGATGAAAGCCAGCGTTGGCTTCTCCAGGTCAGGGGGGAACATGAATTTGTAGAGGGAGATCTGGTTCTGCACCACCTTCACACACCCCTCGAGGAAAGGGAAGGAGAAGCTGTATCCCGTGGCGAAGACCACGGCGTCAATGTCTTCCCTGGTGCCATCCTCGAAGATGGCAGATGTCTCCGTGAACTCCTGGATATTCGGCTTCACCCGCACCCTGCCTGAAATGATGCGGTTGGGCAGGTCGTCGTTGACGGTCGGGTGCTGGTCAAAGATCCTGGAAGGCACGGACAGACCTTGTATGGGCCTGGGCAGTGAGACGGGCAGCAGGATGGGCATTGCTGGGACAGGTACCCGGAGTGCTGCCATGGCACTCACCTGTGCTGGGGCTTTAGGCCGTAGAGTGTGTGGTCAAAGCGGGAATTCACCTTCCTCTCCACGAAAAAACTGGCGTTTTGAGGCAGCAGGCTCATGAGGAGCTGCGTGAAGCGGCTGAGGTGGCTGAAGTCAAAGGGGTACCCGCTGTCCCCCACACGGTGTAGCACCCAGGTCCCACGCTTCGTGCTGAGAAAAACCTGGGAGAAAGGAGAAGAGAGGTGGCAGCATGGCAGCATCCTGAGACCAGGCTGGACCATTGCCATGCTCCAGAGACAGGGATGCCAGCACAGCTGCTGGGACCACAGTAGACACCTCCATCGAGAGGGGATGTGGTGCTCGTGGCCGGGTGCTGGAGGGAGGGGAGCCCGCAGCGGGTGGTGGGGGGATGATCACTGCTCTCTGGGGTCTGAATTAAGCACCCCATCCCTGTTGGCTCTCCCAGCAGACCTGTTTGGCTGTGTGGCTCAGCTCCACTGCGATATCGACGCCTGAATTCCCGGTGCCAACCACGACCACCCGCTTTCCTGAAAAGGGTTGTGGGCTCTTGTAGTCCCGGCTGTGCAGGTACCAGCCCTCAAACTTTTCCAGCCCTGGAAGAGAGAGGGAAGCCATGCTGGGCTGGGATGTGGGATAGGAGGGTGGCTGCCCCCTGATCAGATTGGTGGTGTATTTTGGGAACAGGCTGGGACCAGCCCTGGGGTGGGGCCAACAAAGGTGGTGGCATCTCCAGCCTGGGAGATTCTCAGTGTGGCCCTGAGAATCCTGCTCTGGCTTTGGGGCTAGCCTGACTTGGAGCAGGGCTTGGACTGAATACCTCTGTGCTCCCATACCAAAATCCTCCTGCAGTTCCTGTCTGGTGCTATGCACTGAGGGTAGAGGAGTGGCTGGGGTTTCTACCATATCACCAGACCCTGGTGATGGTGTCCTCCAGCCTGTTCCCCAGCCAAAGAGGGTCTCCACAGCTGAAAGCCCTCCAGGCATTTTTGCCTGGCACCCAAAGGAGAAGGCCAACATGAGTGCTGATCTCTCAAGCTTGCTGAGGAGCTGGAGAGCCTAGCATGTGCTTGGCCAGCAGTGTGGAGAGGGAGCCTGTCTCTGGTGGGAGAGGCACACTGGCAGCTGTGACATCTGCCAGCAGGATGCTTTGGGTGCTCATGCAATCCCACCTGGTGTGTTAAAACTTCAGAGGCATTTTTGGTAGCATTCAGAGCAGGGTGGAGGCTGAGCTGGAGAGGAGGGTGGTCCCAGGGGTGTCAAGGACCAAGTGAGCAGCCCGTGGGGCAGTACCTGGGAAGGTGTTCAGTGGAAGATGTGCATCGGTGTGGTGCCCGCTGCACACCAGCACGGCGTCGAA
>NW_020897761.1:3866376-3953680 GCF_003984885.1 Neopelma chrysocephalum | reverse complement strand
GGCTCCTTCCCAAGTGGGTGACAGCCCCTCTGCCTTGCCCTTCACCCTCTTCCTTCCCCGAGGTGATGCCCGTCGTGCTGTCCCGGTGCCCACTGCGTGCTGGCAGCCCGGGGAACACCCTCAACGGGGACACCCTCAACCGGGACACCCTCCACCGACCTGCGGCTGTGGGAGCAGCAGCCCAGGGAAGGCGGGCGGCAGGCGGGGAGCCCCTCGGGGGTCTCTGCCGGGTTGCCCCGAGCCGTGAAGCCGGACCGCGGCCTGGCTTTGTGGTGCGCAGCGGCCGTAAGCGGACCCTCCCCCTCCGTCACTCCTCCCACGGCGCCAGGGGAAGGAAGCCCGGAGCCGGCTGGCTCCCGGCCGTCTGGTCTGCTTTTCCGGGAGCGGCTGTCGCTACAGCCTCGACAGCGGGGTAAGGAGCCGTCCCGGGCAGCGTGCGGGAAAACAGACACGTAGCCGATCCCCATGGCGTGCGTGCTGAGTGAACAAACGCTGCCCTGAACTTTTACCTCTGGGATTATATGGATCAGCCCAACCCTCTTTATCCTGGTAGCCGGGGGCACGCGCGGCTCTGTCTGCTCCAGAGGCACCCGGCAGCGCATCGCCCACTCCCCCTGTGCCCCTGGGCTGGGCGTGTCGGCACAGTGTCCCTATAGCCGCGGCTCACTCGTGGGCTGCCCGAGTCCTGGGGCCAGCGGGACCCTGGTGCGAGGAGCACCACACTGTCAGGGTGTCACTGGTGCCAGGGTGGTGAGACCAGTTAGGGAAAGGCTCTCCCCGGCAGCAGGAGGCACAGACCATGTGGATCCAGAGCTTGCTGCTGGCTCCCGGCACACTCACCCAGACAGCCCTTGGGAACTGCAGCGGAAATTTGCTCTCCCATGTCCAGGGAACTTCGCCCCAGAGCTGAGCAAGGCACAGGGCTGCAGAGGGGTCAAGATCTGCAGCTGAAATGGCTTTAATCTTCTAAGTCTCACAGTATGTCTGCAGTAAGTTTAATAAAGCTCTTTCTGTACCTTGCTGTTGGCAAGGGCTGATCTCTGCCCGGGGCAGCACAGAGTGCTGCCAACCCGCACTCTGTGCCTGCCTGTCAAAAAACATCAAAAGCATCTTACCAGGCAGGGGGATCAGCACGGGTACAGCAGTGTGGCAGCACTGGCAGTACTACTCTCCCTGCTCTGCTCTCAGCTGGCTTCTGGTTCTTCTGCAAGCTCTGCACAGATTGCCCAAGGGTGAAAAGTACAGGAGATCTCTGAACTCTCAACCTCACTGCTGTCCTATCAAACCTTTGTGCAGGTTGCCTCCCAACTTGCTCTTCTCCCTACAGGAGGTTGTGCTGCTCTAGACTTTGCCATGCTGTGCTTGGGCTCATGCCATGGCATTTTGGTCAAGACCAGCTGGTTGATGTCCACGGGAAAGTTACAGTTCCCCATGCCTGGCAAGCACCCAGGATATACTGTGTGGGGGGCAGTGTCTGCTCTGGGCTTCCACAGAAGGCAGGGGTGCCATGGGACAAGCAGAGCAGAAAAGCACCAGTCTCCTCCTTCTTATCAGTGGTTAGTACTCATCTTTGGAGGAGCAATGACAGGTGACAAGCACAGGAGGAAACCAAAGTCTCTTTGGTGGAGGTGGGGAGATGTAGAGAAGAGGTGAGAGGGTGGCTGGGCGGCCTGTGACCCAGAAGGGCTGTGCACTGGTGGGTGCCACCAGGCAGCTCATGGAGGGTCCTGCAAGTGAATCAAGGGCAACTTTTGGCACACACATGGGCTGTGGGAACAAGCCACAGATGTGTGGATTTGCTGTTGTACTCCTCCATGACCTGGAGAGGAAGACCCCAACGACTGTAAGAATTGCTTGGATGAAATGCACCCTGTGTTTGGGAAAGAGCAAAGGCACATCTCAACAAGCTCTGATCACCTCAAACTCTACCCACACTACAGTGTGCCACCTGTCTGTGCCCTGCAGGCACTACAGGGCTCGTCTCTGCCTTGGGGCAGGAGGGCTGGCTGGGGTGTCCAGGTGCTGCTGTGCACATGCTGAACTGGCCCAGCCAGTTCCCCAGGCATGCAGTGCCACCAAGGGGATTATTTTTTTGGTCACTGGAGCACAAACCCACATCTGGTAGTTTCACTGGCTCACCCTGGCAGTGGGTCAGGGCTCAGCTCTGGGGGAACTCTGTCAAGCATTTTCATTTTGGCCCCTGAAAAACTGACAGTGGGTGACAGACAGTAACAGGGTGCTTGTGTCGATGGCCCTCAGGCTGCTCCTGTACACTTCACCCAGGGGAACAGCACACTTAAACACTGCCTGGTCTTAATATGACTTAATTGGTGCTTTCCAGAGCCTGAGTGCATCAAGAGACCTCAATGACCACAAGGAGCCTCAGCTGGACCCAATCACCCCACCCATATGCCAGGAGCACTGTTTAAGCTCATTATTTAAGCTTAGTCTAGAGCCTTCACTCTCTGCCTGGCTCTGGTTCCTCTGCTTTTCTGGCTCAATCTCAACCCCAGCTCATTACAGAGGCTCCTTGTGGTCCCATCCTGCCAAGGACAAGCAGCCCTCTGTGAAAACCAGACCAACAGTGCCAGGGCGGGTGGTGGTTGTCAGAGCCTCTTGCTTACCTGCAGGAGGTGCAGGTAAGGCTCAGACCTTGGGCTGCCTTGCAGCCTGGGAGACAGTATATTGTTGGGGTCTGAGGAAGGGGCTGGTTCTCCAGAAGGCTGTCTGCAGCCTGGGAACATGTTGACCACCAGGAATTGCTGAGAATGCAGTGTACCCCCTGGGAAGCTGAAAATCCTATGGAGGGGAAGAGAAGCAGGGAAGCTCTGCACAAGGGCTTCAGGAGTAGGCTGCTGTTGGGAGCTGCTTCCCCTGTTACCCACTGGATGGACCAACCCTTCAGTCCCACTATCCTTTCCCCATGGCACTGGGAGCTAGGTGCCTGTCCTCATTGCTCAATATCTGACCTCAGTGCAGTACTTAAATTGAGAGCAGAAGGGAAGAGATTGTTTAGAAAGGCAGAGCTACTTATAACCCTGAGGAGAGACCCCCACGAGCCCCTCCAGACAGGTGTTATAGAGCAGGCTGCACAGGATATGCTTATGACAGCAGCATGATCAGTGTATTTATAGAATACAGATACATGGGTGATTGTAGACAAACCTCTGCAAAGTCACAGCTACCACATACACCATGGGCTATTGCAAGTGACCAGCAAGAGCATGCAGATTCACAGTATCATCAGCAAGCTGCCGGATGAAATGTGCTGAGCCCTCCCCAGGCTCTGCAGAGACTGTTTTTTTTTTTTGTCACAGAACAGTCAGTGCAGCTGTTTGGGCAGTGCAGACCCTGCCTGACACCTGACCAGGAGGGCAAGACAGCACCAAACATCCAAGTGCAGACCAGGAGCCTGCAGCACCGCTCGTGTACAAGTCTTGGCCAGACTGATGGGGTTTAGGATGCGAGTTCAAGTCCCAGTATCCCCTCCCTTGTGCGTGCTTAGGAAACCAGTGCACGCCCCTCCTTTGTGAGGAGCCCGTCCGTCAGTGGTCCCAGAGCGCGAAGAGGGCGGGCGCGTTGAGCGGGGACAGCCAGCAGTGCTCCACCACGCTGTACAGGGCATAGCCCAGCACCAGCCCGAACAGCACGTCTGTCATGTTGTGCCTGCCCAGCATCACCCTGGAGATGCTGACGATGAGGGCCCAGAGCACCACGAGGACACGGAGCGGGACAGCGAGCACCAGGTGCCGCAGGACGAAGCGGCAGACCAGGGCGGCGCGGGTGGCGTGGCCCGAGGGGAAGGAGTACTTGTCCACCGAGATGGTGACGAACATGTCCATCTTGTTGTGGGTGGGCCGTGGCCGCTTCACCAGCCCCTTCACCACGGCCACCATCACCAGGTCCAGCAGCAACGCTAGGAGAGACAGGAGCAGTGGGTTACTGAAAGCACAGCTGTTAACTATGAAAGCACTTGGCTGCCCAGACCTGCTAAGAGAAGGCATTGCTCCCCATGGCTGCAATACCCAGGCAGGGAGAGCACAGCACTCGTCTGCACTTGGCCTTCTGCAGCGTGACCACGTCCTCAACCTCTGCTCCTGCTGCACAAAGTCCTTGTGTACCACCAGACCATCTGCCTGCCACAGCCCAACAGGGCTCTGCCAGGGCTTTCGTGTAAAATCTGATCTCACTGTGACTCTGGGCTCAACCTGCCCCATAACCTGAAGGCAGCAGAGGGACAACTCCCTTCCTGGCAGTGCCGACTCAGCATTGTTCTCCCTGCCCGGGTGACCGGAGTTCAAACCTACGGGGTGAATGATCAACCCGCTCCAAGCACTCAGCCACAGCTCTGCGTGAGGGGCTCTGAGCTGGTGTGGTGCCAAAGGTCCTGGAGTGTGGCTTCTCCCTGCTGCTGGAGGGAAAGCTAACTGTGCTTTGGTTTTCAAGAGATGACTAAAGGATGATTTATGTAACAGTGGCTTGCCCCTGAGAGATAAAGGCTGTTGTAGTAGAAGGTGCAAAGAATCTGTGAGAAGTGTTCAGCCAGTATTTGGCAAGAGCAGCTTCTCGTGCAGGTCAGAGGGTGCTTTCTCTACCCCTGTGAGTTCTGCTTAGCTCTCACAGCCAGGGCTGCTACTTCCAGGGAAGTCGTGTAAGAGACCAGCTTCTGCTTGTCCTAAGGCTTGTTTCTGGACACCAAACCTTTTGGTCACTTCAGTTCATTTCCTTTGGTTAATCATTTCAGAATAAATATTTTTTTTTCTACATGTAAACCTAGATCAATGACTTTTTTTACATAGGATTTGTGAGGTTCAGCTTGGACACGAGGGAACCCTCCTTCCCCACACAGGTGCTGCAGCCCTGGCTACAGGGCCCCAGAGAGGTGGGTGGCTCTGGCCTAGAGTATTGAGGGCTGGAGAAGGCTCTGGTACGGGGTCAGATCTCCTTGGAGAAGTTAGGCTGGAGGCCTCCCGGTCCTTTCTCACAGCTCTGCTGTGGGACTGTAATTTAACCATGTGCTGCTAGATGAGAAAGATGCACAAACCTATATAGTTCCCACCAAGCAAATTTCAATTCAGATTCTAAGTGTGAGATACTTGCAACTTAATACAAGAGTAAGAACCTGAAAAGGTCTGGTGCTCTGGAGCTACTACAGTTTCTAAATGAGCAGAAATGAAGACTCTATACCTAGGATAGTCTGTGTGTGTGAGTGTGAAATATTATGCAATGCAAGATTAAAACGTGTGCATTAAACCAAATTTCCTCACTGGCTGATACACATCAATCCACAAAGGCACTGCCCAGGCAGGGAGCCAGGGGTGCAGATGTCTGTATGCCAGAGTAGCTTTTCAGGGAATGGGCTGGTGTCTCAACACTAGAAAGCTGCACCTAGAATGCAATGTTCAGATAAGCTTGAAGAGCTAAAATATTTCATTCATCACCCTGAGAGCTTTGTGCTGACAGGTGAGCCCTACCCATGTCACCACATGTCCAGGGCTGCTGCCTCTGGTGCCAGGCACCCCACATGGGTCTGCACGGGCCGCTCAAAATCAGGTGCCTTTGGGGCTGTGCTTCACCAGCTCTGCGCCGTTTGTTGTGTCCCACCCTCCCCGCTCGGCTCCATCAGCCCCCGGGAGAGCCCCGCGCCTCACCGAAGAGCAGGTTGAGCAGCACCTCCCTGGCCGCCGAGCTGTCACTCTGGCAGAGCCCGTAGAAGGTGCCGAGCAGCCAGGGGATGCCGTGCCCCGACACCTCGATGACCTTCATGAGCGGGCGGGCGCTGCCCCAGGCCGAGCCCTCCCCGGCGCACACGCCCAGGCGCTTGGAGGCCCAGAGGTCGATGGCGAGCAGGGAGCTGAGCGCGATGCCCACGAAGGACGGGTTCAGCTTCATGCAGTCCTCCTCCGGCAGGGGCGCGGCCGCCGGCAGCTCCCTGCGGCGGGACGGGCTGTCGGGGGCGGCGGGGCCGCGCTGGCTCAGCGACAGGAACTCCAGCCGGCCGCCGCTGCCGCCCGCGCGGCGCTCGCGGCTGCTCCGGGGGCTCGGCATCGCGGCGGGAGGTGGCCTGCGGGAGGCGGGCGCCGGCCACCGGCGGCCGGGCCCGCATGTCCCCCCTGCCCGGGGCCGCTTCCCTGTCCCCTGCCGCCGCTCCCGGAGCGCCCCAAGGACGCGGCGGTGCCGCCCTCCCTCCCCCGCCCCGGTACCGGGCAGCCCCGCCGCCGCTTCCGCTTCCTGTTCCGCCCGTGACGCACGTGGAGCTCCCGGCGTACGGCGGCCGGCGGGGGCCGTAAGAGGCGCGGCGGCGGCGCCTTCGCCCTGCCGGCGCCGGTGCGGGCGCCTCGCTGCGGGCAGCGATGCGCGGCGGGCGGGCACCGGCCCCGGCCGCCCCCCCGGCCCCGCGGTGACGGCGGCCCTGCGGCGGCCATGGGGTGCCTGCAGAGTGTGGCCTGCAAGGCGCGGGTGCGCCGGGAGCAAATCGTGGTGTCGGACGTGTCGGCCACCATCGAGCCCGCGGCCACGGCCATCGAGGAGAGCTCGCCGGTGGTGCTGCGGTACCGCACGCCCTACTTCCGCGCCTCCGCACGCGTGCTCATGCCGCCCATCGCCCGGCGCCACACCTGGGTGGTGGGCTGGATCCAGGCCTGCAACCACATGGAGTTCTACAACACCTACAGCGACCTCGGCGTGTGAGCACGGGGGGCGCGGGGGGGACGGGCACAGCAGCGGAGTGGGGGCACCGGGCTGGGCATGGCGTGGGCACCCCGGCACACAGGGCACCCCGGCACGCCTGCGGGCACCGTGTGCTGCCCCCTCGGCACCGTGTGTTGCCCCCCTGGGATCACGTGCTGCCACCCAGGTACCGGCTGCTGCCACCCCAGAATCCGTGTGTTGCCCCCGTGGCACCATGTGCTGCCCCCCAGGCACTGGGAGCTGCCCCCCTACCCTGCCTCTGCATCCACAGCCACACACGGGCGCCACCTTCACGCCGGCGCCCGCTCCGAGCACAGTCCCTGACCCCGCAATTCCTGCTCCTCGTGTGCCTCAGCGTCTCCTGCACCATCCCAGTAGCCTGGGGCTTGCCCGCTCGGGGGCTTTGTGGCCGCTGTCTCCCCCGAATACCGTTTCCCCTCTGGGGCCGGGTTGTGAGTGCGGGCAGTGCTGGGGGAGTTGCCCCCTTGGCTTGTGTTAGAAGCGGGAAGCTTTGCAGTGCTTGGCCGAAGTGGCTGCTGGAAAACAGCTTTTCTCAAGGCTGAGTGTGTGGTGACCTGAGGGGACACCAAGGGGCAAAGCTGTTGGCTCTGTCACTGTGTCCTCTGCCTTTGGAGAGGGGTGATGAAAGAGGGGCTGGAGATGACTGGAGGGGTACATTTGGCTCGATGGGGCGTTCCCACTGCTGGTGCCAGGGGTTGCCAGCACAGGGCAGTGTGTGCAGCAGGTCCTCGTGCTGCCTGCCTGCATCCTTGCATCATTAGCAGATCCACGTGCCTGTGGCACTGGAGCGCTTGGGGACATCCAGCAAGTGGAGGCCATCATCTGGGGGATGGCAGAGGTGTGGCCCCAGTGCCAGGCAACTTTAAAAACTAGATGTGTTTGAAGCCAGAGCTCGGACTTGGTAGGAGGTTTCACCAGAACTCCGGGCCTGTAATTACCCTGTGGGATTGTCTCCCTTGCTGTAGCCACAGGTGTTAGTAATGAGATTGTCAGCAAAGATTTGGTCTGGAATTCCCCCCCCCAGCCATATTGCAGGGATTTCATGGCACCAGTGGCTGGCATAATTGTGGAATTTAATTGTTGTCTGTGTCTCTGTGCAGGTGCCTCTATTTACAGGCATAAAAATTACAGACTTATCGTGGGGCTGGGGTGGCAGCTGATGGGCTGGGCCAGTGCAGTGGTCATGGTGCTGCAGCTGGTGAATGAGGAAGGCTGTTCTCCAGCACAGGAGCTGATTAAGGAGAGAGTGACCCCAGAGAAACTTGGCAATGCGTTTTGGCCCAGTCAGTTTTATTGCAGGTTAATTAAAATTACATTGTGTTGGCAGAGCAAAGGCTTCAGCTGGACGTGTGAGTCTCAGCAAAGGAACCAACGTTGAATTTGTTCTTCAGGTTGGTCCTGAGAGCTTGCTGCAGGCAGGGAAGAGGGTCCCCATGCTGCTGGCCTTCCCATCCCTCACCAAGTGCCCTTGGTGCCATTTCCCTGCTAACCTGGCCTTTCTCTTCCCATTCACTTAGGTCAAGCTGGGAGCTGCCCGACCTGCGAGAAGGAAGAGTAAAAGCCATCAGTGATTCGGATGGTGTGAGCTACCCCTGGTATGGAAACACCACAGAAACTGTGACCCTGGTCGGGCCCACGAACAAGATCTCCAGGTTCTCGGTGAGCATGAATGACAATTTCTACCCCAGTGTGACGTGGGCTGTCCCCGTGAGCAACAGTAACGTGCCGCTGCTGACCAGGATTAAGAGGGACCAGAGCTTTACCACGTGGCTGGTGGCCATGAACACCACCACCAAGGAAAAGATCATCTTGCAGACTATAAAGTGGAGGATGCGAGTGGACATTGAGGTTGATCCCATGCAGCTGCTGGGGCAGCGGGCACGGCTGGTGGGAAGGACTCAGCAGGAGCAGCCCCGGATCCTCAGCAGAATGGAGCCCATCCCACCAAACGCACTAGTGAAGCCCAACGCCAACGATGCCCAAGTCCTCATGTGGAGACCCAAGCGAGGGCAGCCTATAGTCGTGATACCTCCCAAGTAGAGCAGTGCCAGGCACGCACGTGAGGACCTGGGTGCTCTCAGCCTGCTGCAAACGAACAGGGTTTCTGAGCCAAAGCAGACCTCTTGGGTTCTCCTGCCTTTGTCGTTGTGGTTGGAAACATGGCTCCTCCTGAGTCAGAAATAGAGCCTGGCTGGCACAAGGGTGCAGAAGAGGGTGTGCCCAGCTGGAGGATTTCCCAGGAAGTGGAATTGAGTGCTTGCAGGGGCTTGTGGCTGGCACAGAGGCTGTCTGACCTAAACGACTCGTCTTTCCTTGTAGGGCAGTGCAAGAAGCCATGGGTGTGATTGAACCGTGCTCATGGTGAATGCTGCTTTCCACCCAGCTGGAGATAGAAGTGAAGACCATGCCTGCTGGATGCGAAGGGCTCCTGCAGTGCCCCTTCCTGCTGGGGCACCGGTCCCTGTGGTGTCCGTACCTATGCATTTCAGATTGGTAATTAACCCCTTGCCCTGCCTGCTGATGCTGGGCAGGAGGGCCCGGGAATGGGGTGGGAACAGACAGTGCCAGGGTGCTGAGCCAGAGCCCGGCACTGGCTGGTGCCCCCAGCTGGGAGGGGTTTTCTGCAGCCGAGGGGAAGCGGGTCATGTTTTGCATGCATCTGGGTGTGTTTGGAGTAGTTGTGAGTGTAGGAGATGCCATAGCTCTTTTCCGTCTTGGAGTGAGATCTAAGGGCAGGTTAGATGTCCTTTTGTTTTAAGGTGCACTAAGTCTTTGCAGTTCCTCAACCTCCCCTCCCCAGTCCCACCGACCTGTCTCTCACAGAAGCAAAACCAGTTCTCAGCAGAGTGAGAAATGGGGAGTGGTGCCTGTTCACCCGGCCCAGGTGCTCACTGACTGTGTGTGTGTGGGGTACCCAAACCAGTTTGGAGGTACCCTGGGACCCACTTGCTTCATTGCAGACCCAAGTCCCTTGCTAGAAGTTGGGTGCTTGCTCATTTTCCACACAAATGCTGGCTCACATGGAGACCCTCCTCTTCCTCAGCCACCCGTGGGGCAGGCTGGCTACTGGCAGGGACACCAGTGGAGGGGATGGCACGCCTTGTGGTAACTCCCCAGGCTCTCCTTTCCATGGGTGGAGGCTGTGCAGGGCAGGCCTAGTTTTGCCTGGGAAGGAGGAGGTGAATGTGCTGCCTGAGAGCTGCCTCCCGGTGCTACAGGTGCTTTGGGGCAACAAGGGATGTTTATTTGCCTTTCTCCTCACCCCTCATTGCCTGGATGGCTGGCATTGGCTGGTCCATGGGGCAGCACGGTGCTGTGGGATGCAACTGGCCATTCCCAGGATCTCAGCCTGGAGTTGCAGCAGAGGCATAAGCCACGGCTGTGCTGCTGCTGCTGCTCCTGGTGTCCCATATCTCCTGGGCAGGCAGTTACAGCTTTTGCTGCTTTCTCTGTTCTCTCTGTCCTGGCGTGAGCCCTGCGGCTCCTCCAGCTACACCCCTACCTTCACGTTATGGGGGGTTTGTGCTGCCCTGGGGATGCAGGTCATTCCTGTTGGGAGGGTCCTGTCTGCTGTCCCGCTGCCAGGAGAGCCTGGGGAGGATTGCTGTGTGACACTTCCATGCGAAGCCTTTCCTGAGGTGTTGGCAGTGCTGCCCCCAGCCTGGTACTGGGATGCCCAGCCCAGTACTGCTCATCTCCCTGTGGTGTGCCTGCACATCCCCATGGCATAATTCCCGCAAAGCTTCAGCTGCATCTCCTGCCTTTCCAGGACGGGATGTGCATCCCCAGGCCCCGCCAGCAAAGGGGCTCCCCAGGCATCTTAGACCAAAAATCCCTGTGAAATCCCCGCGCTATTTATTATCCTCAGTAGTATTTGCTGCTGGTTCAATTCTTTATTTATTGTTTCCTTTGGGAGTGCTGCATTCTGATGCCTTGGTGCACACTTCCCTGTGCCGGGCCTGCAGTCCTGCTGCTCCCGCCCGGCCTTGCGGCGGATTGGGAACCTGCTGCTTTCGGTGCCTATGTTGGGGTTTTGTGGGGGGCTACAAGCCTTGCTGTGGGAAAGCTTTGGAGGGAGAGGGGGCTCTGAACTTTGGCTTGCTGTGTTTTCTGGCACAGAACTTCCACAGGAAGCTTGCTGGCATGGGAAGATGTCCTGCTCCTGTGAGACTCTGCCTGTGGTTTTGTCCTGGTGTGGGACTGATGGCAGCTTTTGCCGTCACTGATGTTTTGTTTCTCAAAAAGTGTGTGTGTGGAGAGGGGTTAGAAACTTGAAATACAATTTTCCTTAAGGATTTGAAGAGGAGGGGTAAGTACCTTTTGGTTTGAAGTAAGGCAGGTGTATGCTTTTGACCAGGGGGACAGAAAAGCCCCTGGCAGCATCAGAGCTAAAAAGCCAGAGGAAGGAGTTCCCCAATAAATGGGTAACCCCAAGATGGGCTTCCCGCTGGGAGAGGATGCTGCATTCAGAGAGGCTGTGCGAGCCAGCTCCCCAGAACTCACGGGGAAGGGCCAGGGCTGCATGCTAGCTGTCAGCTCGTGGAGCTGCTGTGGCATTGCCATGGTTCCAGTTGTCTGGGAGAGTGGGGATGCAGATGCAGAGATGCTGTGGAATTCATTTCCATCTTTTGGGATGTACTAGCTGGCCCGAGCCGTGGCACATTGTCTGCTATGACACTGAGACAGCAGTGGCTGAATTTCTGCTCTATGAATGTCTACAACGTCCCCAGGGAGGTGCTTGGTGCCAGTGTCAGACTCGGTGCCTCGCTGTAGCCGTGTGCCTGAGCTCCCAGGGCTGCCCCAGCCTGCAGGCAGGTGCTGGCTGAGCCCCGGGGCCATGCCTGTGTTCACCTCTCCAGGCTTTTGCCAGGTTTCTGTGCCCGCTCCTTCTCTGATGGCTGGATTTGATGCACTTAACTCAG
The DNA here is from genome assembly GCF_003984885.1 of Neopelma chrysocephalum. Classification (NCBI taxonomy): domain Eukaryota; kingdom Metazoa; phylum Chordata; class Aves; order Passeriformes; family Pipridae; genus Neopelma; species Neopelma chrysocephalum. Next base: position 3,942,047 of record NW_020897761.1, on the reverse strand, counting down.
TTTGATGCGTGGGTTGTCTTCGTGGGCATTTCTTCATTAAAAAAAGAAGGGGGAAAAAAAGTTTGCAAAAATTGTTTGCAAAAAAATTTGGCAAACAACGTTTGCAGAAATGTGCAGGCATTTTGCATGTTGGCAAAAGGTGTGTGCTCACACTTGGGAGGAGGTGCTGGGTGAGCACTGAGCAGTGGAGCCTGGGTGTGGGGCTCAGACGAAAGGGAGGGAGGTGGTGGGTGAGGGCTCCCATGTGTGAGTCTGGGTTTGGCTCACATCCCTGTGGCTGGATGAGCACCCGGACCCCTGGGCTTGTGTTTGACCACCCCATGGGATGCCTCCCCTGTGCCCCCCTCTGGCACCAGCACCCCATTATCTCAGGGAGGGGCAGGTCATGGAAATGCCCACCCTCACACTCCCCTTGCCCTGAGCCTCGGGGTGCCCCTTCCCCTCCTTCGTGTCCTCGGGTCATTTATTTATTTATTTAATTATTTGGCTATTTATTTATTTAAGTTATTTATTGGTATTTATTGACAACTGGAAGTTGGGGGGTGTGTGTCATTTGTGCTGCACAGTGGGGGCAGCTGGGTCTCCCCCCACCCAGCCCCCTGCATTTTGGGGTGCTGCCGCACGTTTGAGAGCGCTGCTAGGGAGCGATGTTTGCGGGCCTTGCGCTCCCATCCCCTTTTGGAGCCGAGAGGGGGAGAAAGGAAGAGGAATCACATCGGTGCCTGCAGGGAGGGCATCCGGTGCTTGTCGCCTTCCTGCAGAAGCTCGGAGCCCCCGTGCTCCCTCCCGTGCCCGTCCGTATTTATTGACCCGGCCTCCTGGCGTTTCTCTGTTCGGCTCCCGCTGGATTTGCTGTTGCCAGTTCCCGGAGATGGTGAGAAGAGCCAGGACATATGAATGTCACTATGGAGAAAAGACCAAACCAGGTATTCTGCTGCCGCGTGGGGAAAATCGGAAGGAGAGGAAAGCTGGTTTTGCAGAGTGCCTTAAACACAAATGACTTTACCGAGTCTTGGACTGGTAAATGACTTTACTTGGCTTGGACTTCTGTCTCTGGATGTTATTACCAACTCGAACAAATGTTGCGTTTCACTTCTCTGGGATTAAAAGAAAACCACTCGAGCTGTACTGGAACCAAACCCTGTGTTTGCTTGAGTCCATCTGGCTGGTTTGTACCTCTGAGGCTACAGCAGCACCAGGGAGCAGGCAGGAATTCCTTTTGGTCATCAGCTTGCCTAATAAGTGGGATCAGTGGCTGCTTCCTGCTGGGGTTAAGCCCTTGGGCCGTGTGACAGGATTTGTTTCCCCTTGTCCCTGCTTGCAGGAGGCTTCTCTGGTGTCCTAGAGAAGTTGTGCTGGCCCTGCAGTGCCCCTTCTCTAGGGTTGCTCAGGGCAGGCTGTTTGCACAAAGCATGCCATGGGGCTGTGTCCTCAAGCTTCCAGAAAACGAGGCAGTTGGTTGGAAAGCTTGGAGGGGGCAGACGTTCCTTTTTTGCCTTAGAAAACCAGATCAAGGCGAGGGCTGTGTGCTGAGGGAACAGCAAGAAACCCAGGAATTTGCACAGCCCAGCCGTGGGGAACTAGGGAAGCTGCCAAGTTTGATAAAGCTGAAAAACTGCACAGAAAAGAGATGTTTCCCCTCTGAAATTGCAGATTCCCCCTCCCACTTCATGCAGAGTGGAAGAGCGAGAACAAAAGTCAGCCCAGAGACTAGCTGTTTCTGTCTCCTAGAAAAAATAATATACAGGAATAATAAAGTTTCATATTGAAGGTTCATTTAAAGGCCATTTGGGGAAATACACCAATATTCACTTCATAGTTCCTGAAGGCAATTAAAAATTAATATAACCCTTTTTTTTTTTGGGGTAATGAAAGAGGGGTGTGGATGCTGCTGCAGGATTGGGATCCACAGGATGCTGGATCCATCTCATTGCATCCAGTGCGTTGCTTACCATGAGCATCAACCCTGCTATTCCCCACATGCTGGGGGGATACGTTAGTGCCCCAAGCCAGTTGATTTCCTTAGAGCTGCTCATTTTAAGTGCTGCTGGTTGTGCTGGGCACTGAGGGATGCTGGCAGCCAGCCTATGAGCTATTTGGTGAGCAGGTTTCTTTCCTAGTGTTATATTAAAACATTGCTCATCTCCTGACAAATCCCTGAGGTGTAGGTGAGGGAGAGCAGGCAGGAGTTTGCATGGTTTGTGCCATGCTCTGGGAAGAAGAGTAGGACCCCCCAGTACTAACAGAAGGCCAGGCTGAGGCATGTTCCCTGAGCAGGTGTCTCCTTCCCACTGCTGAGACTCTGCCATGAAGAGGGAGAGCACACTGCCTGTGTGCCCTGGGACAACCTCTTTTCAAAATGCCTTCCTTACAGAGCAAGAACAAGGGAAGTCTGTGCTTCTGCCACCCACCCAGGAGCATGGGCACCCATCCCAGCTGCACGGCCACAGGAAACAAAGTAAATTGTGCAGGATGCCGTGGGGCCCAGCAGAGACAGACAAGGGACACTGCAGGTAGTACTGAAGGTCAGTTTATTTGCTTGATTCCCTCTTCCATAAAACCCGAAAACAATCATCCTCCAGCAAGAGATGAGAAAGCAGTAAGAAGTGAGAGATTTGGCTCTGCAGCTCCTCCCTTACTCATGGGACCAAAGGTGTTAACGTGTTAGTGACAGCTGCCTTGAAAGGCACGCAGCAGTTTGGAGGCCCCAGAGCTCTGGAGCCTGGCTGCTGACACCACACTTCTCACCATGGAAAAAGCCTGGCTGGTAATCAAACAGCACGAGCCCTGGACCCCTCACTGGTCTGCTCACCTTCCTTGTGGGGCTGATTCAAGGCAAGAAAACACCCAGAGGTTTAGTTTTGAGGGGAAGCGGGGGATGAAAGGGACAGGGAGGATTTCATACTGTGGTGCACCATCAGTGTGATGGTACAGAGTGCTTGATCGTGTGGTGTCAGAGGGGCAGGAGCTGGGCACGGGGAAGGCTCCAGGGGCGTGCAGCCTGGCAGGGTGGACAGACAGACCTCACTCTGGTTGCGGGGTGTAACGCAGGTACTTCTTGCCTGACGGGAGGTCCTTCGTGAAGACTCCTTTGGGAAAGAGCTTCTTGGCTTCCTCATCAGGTAAGGTGGGCACGACCATGACACTGTCACCGGGCTGGGGAGCAAATGGGAACTGTGAGAGCAGCAGAGGAGCTGGCAGGCTTGGGTGCAGGTGGCACTGCCTCCCTGGGAGCACTCCAGCACCCCAGGCACTTCCCATGCAGCTCCGCCTGGAGCCGGCAGTGAGGGCTGAGTGGGAGCTACACCAGGAGACAAGGGTGATGCCCAAAGGGAGAGCTGTGCCATCTGCCAGCCCTGCCAACAGGATCCCACAGCCCAGCTCTTCCCCAAAGCACTCTCATGGGAACAGGGAGTAACAAGAGGGGAGTTTGGGCATCTCTGTGATGTAGGCAGGAGCACAGTTTGCCTAAGTCTGCTCATCCATTCCTATTGCTTAGGCTGGCTCCCCCTTGGTGTTCTAAGCCCTCTGTAAAGGTGTGCTTCCCTGGGAGGTGGGCTGGTGGGTGAGCTGGCACAAACCACTGGGAGCTTAGGCTGCAAGAGATGGGAGTTTTCAGAGGCAAGGCTGCTTCCACCTGCTGCTTTCCCCACCCCATGGGTCTCCCACATTTCCTGGCTGTGAGCTTTGCTCCCCTCCTCACCTTCCAGTCCACAGGGGTAGCAACCTTCTTATAGGCTGTCAGCTGCAGGGAGTCCACCACTCTCAGGATCTCATCAAAGTTTCTCCCAGTGGTGGCTGGGTACAGGATAGAGAGTTTCAGCTTCTTATCCGGACCAAAAATGAACACCTGAGCACAGGGAGACAAAGTCAGGGGCTGGGCAGATGTTTGTCCAACTGCTCTGCTGGATCTGCTCAGCCCTGCTGTGCCTTCCTTTCCTGGGAGGTGGCCTGCCTGATCACAAGTGTTGGGACAAGGGAGATGCCATGGTGGGGATCTCCTAGAGAACAAGTGATGCCCAGGGAACACACTTTTGCTCTGGGAAGTCCTGTTTCCAATGCCAGCTTGTTTTGCTACCTGAAACGTTTCCTCCCCTTGACCTGTGCCCTTCTAATGCAAGCACAGGAGGGGAGAGGGAAAGTCCAGCAGATCAAGCACTGACAAAATTTAGGTCAGGACAGACACAACCAGGATGAGTGGGTGGAGCTGTTGCCAGCAGACCAGTGCTGCACCTTCTCTTCCTCATCGTTCCAGACCAACGAAGTCAACCCAGCTCCTGAAGATAGCCATGTCCACCCAGGTAAGCTGCCCCCATCTTCAAGCACAGCCCCACAGACACAGGGCAGGACGGCAGGCAGAGAAGGCAGAGGCGCTGCGGGGCCGGGCACTCACCACACGGGCAGTCAGGGGCATGCCATCCTTGTCCCGCTCATCCGGGTCCAGCATGCCCAGCTGGACAGCCAGCTCCCGGTCCTTGTCAGCGATGATGGGGAAGGGCAGTTTCTCCGCGGGTTGTTCCCCGTTGTAGGCGTTGATGTCCTGCAGAGACAAAACCATCGGCACACTCACACTCCTGGCTGCGGGCACCAGACAGAAACATGTTCAGCAGCTGCTCTGCAGGAGCCCGTGGTTTGACTGGCCCCAAAGTCTCAGGCTGGGACAGCACAGCCAGGGACTTGTGGCCTTCCATGAAGTTTCTCCGTTTCCAGAAACCAGGTGACAAACCAGAAACTCTCGTGTCAGGCTGGACAGTGCCTTGCTCTTAGAGGTTAGTTCTTAGGCTGTCTGTGCTCACACCCTGTTGGCTCAGCTGCCCTTGGACCAGCTGCTTTTCCCAGGTTGTGGGTATGGAGCAATAGGAGCAAATATGGAGCAAAATGCCAGTGTAAGTGACTCAGGGAGATTTAACCACCTTTCCCTGAGGTGTCCCTCTTCCAACTCTCTCCCAGTACATGATCTAGCACTACTGACAGACGTGTTGGTGCCACACCTGAACTGAACTGTGCATTTAAGGAACAGTTTCTTCAGCAGCAGAGCAAACCAGCAACTCTACAGCTAACAAAGGTCAAGTGTCCAACACTTTGTACGTCTTGTGCAAGGGACCAGCTCCATTCTTACTCCCAACTTACTTAACTAAAGGCTCTTGAAAGCAAGAGTGGATGTCTGAGTGCAGGTGCTTGGACACTGCACGCTCCTTTCTGAACCACATCTGGGACAGAAGAGAAAACCATTCCCTTCAACAGCCCTGCAGGCTCTTCCATGTGACCGTGGTTTAGGAGGTTACTCCCTGTGCTAGCCTAAACTTGACCTGCTTCACAGGGAAACTGTATTTTGAGCATCTCCAAATCTGGTCTGGACTTGGCCAAAGCATTCAAGTTATCACTGGAGCTTGCAGTAGCACCTTCACAGGTCATACTGAGCCTCCGCAGTGCTGGGAGGAGCCTGCTTGAGGCAGCACAAGCAGAGCAGCTGCCAGCATCAAAGCAAGTTTAATTCAAGGTTTCTGCCCCAGAACAGAGCAGCCTGTTCCTTCCATCCTCTTCACGCTACATGGGGACAGAACTAACTGCAACACCCACACGAGAGGCTGTAACCCTCACCTGGCTGCTCAGGATGCTGCAAGCACGTCAAGTGGTGCACACGTGGCAAGATGTGACCTTTCCAACTTTTCTCTTTGCTCATTTCCCCCCCGTGCCTTTCTGAGTCAGCACTGCACTGCGAAAAGGGGCCGTTTATCTCAGCTGGGCTGTGGTCAGGCCTGCCTTGGAAGGAAGGAAGGAATCTGTTCTGTTCTCCTGCAGACCTGCCTTGTGAGAGCAGAGCGGGAAAGGAAAGCAAGGCTGGAGAGTTCAGGTGAGGCAAAATGCTGCTGAATACCCCACAGAGTCACAGGAGGCTGAGGATGGAGGGTGGTAAATGACATGCACCCACTCCCTCCCTCTTCAGAGCAGGGGCTGGAGGATGAAAAGAGCTTCTGAGAAGTAATATCTGAATCCTGTGGACTGTAACTCCTTCCAAAATGCACGTAATTTCATGACCTGGGGAGCTCTACAAAACAGCCTCACAAGCCACACCTTGTTTTGCAATGGGACACCCACAACTCGCTTCCCTACGAATTATTTTATTTTCCAGAGTCCAAGCTGAAACCAGACATCACTGGAGTGCTTTATTCACCCCTCACTCACTAAGGTAAAGGCATCAGTGGCCAAAGAGAGCACTGTAACTTCCTCTGACATGCACAGCACATGCCAGCCAGCCCTGCTTAAGCAGCTTGTGCATTCAGCCACCCCTTAGAGAAGCAGCACACCGACTTGGGAGGTAGGAAAGTGGGATCAATCCCTGGCTGAGCTACAGCCTTGTTCTGAGTCCCAGAGCAAGCCTTTGGGTCTTGGCCTGGGATGGCTAAGAACAGCAGTGACATTTTTGGCTGGGAAAGCAGAGTTGAGCAAACTGACATGAGGATTATTGGCTACACTGGTTCCACCCTTCCAGGCCCCAACTGCCCACTGAAATTTGGCAGCAAAGCAAGCAGAAGTTTCTTTATTGTTTCATGTAGGATTTCAGCCACCCCTCCTGCCCACTTGCTTCCTCACAGGCTGGGCTCCAGGTAAAAACAGCTTCATCCTCTCACTGCTGCTAGGAGCTTCATCCAAAGAGAAAGCATAGGTATGGTAAAGGAATGTTGCACAGAGAGGTCTGCCCAAAGTTGTGCTCACTCCTGGGACTTCCAAGTTTAGATCTAGTGAAGGAAATTGCAGTTTCTAGGTTTAAATCTAACATTTAATGAAGACTTTGTTGTTTTTGTTAACACAGCCAGCTTCTGCCAAGGCCTGGTACCTCTGTTAAGCTCTTTTATTTCCCCATGGCTGGGCAGGAGAACCTTTGGGGCACTGTCCCTCGTCTCAGACCTGCAGCAGGCCCTAACACTTGCCTTTGTAGTTCAGCTCTTCAGTTTTCCACATTATCTGAAGTTCTGCTTGCAGGCAGGTTTGTTCCCCTCTGCACCTTTTCTTGTTCCACTGCAGTCTGTGAGATGGGTGATTTTAAACACAGGCTGGATGGAAGACTCCAGTCTGCTATGGATTTGTCCTCACCAACTGGACCTTTCGCTCCGCAGGACTTTCACAGGTTTCTTTTTGACAGGTGCTGAGCTGACACTTCCAAACCTCTGTCTCCAAGGCATCTCCAAGGCTTCTCTAGCTTGACAGAAAGCTGACCACAGCTTGGGTCACTGCCCTCTGCCTTTCCCTGTAGTTGCCCTGGAAGGTTTTCTTACTCTGCCTCCCATCAAACATCAAGAAGCTGTTCTGCAACTTCTCCTGGTTTTACCTGAGGTTGTGCTGAATAATTCCCTACCATCAGCAAAGTCAGCTTGTTGCTCATGCCTTTTCCAGATCACCTGAGTGTGCTGAACCCCACAGAGCCCTGCAGGCCTTGGAGGGAGCTCAGCACTTCCCTCCCTTGACACAACTTACTGCTTCCTCCTGTCTCCCTGCAGGAAAGAGTCTGCCCTTCACAAAGCTGAATTAATTGGAAAGCTTCTTGGACTTTTTAGAAGTCAGCAATACCCTAATTCAAAGGGATTTAGCCAATAAAGAGATGAGACTCCCTTACAAAAGCACAACCCAAATTTTCTATTATATTTAATGAGATGTTACTCACTAATTTGATGGCTGGTTTCAGCCAGTTTGACCAGCACAGAAATCTCATTTACTGGTGTGGTATTTGTACACTGGTTTTCTCAGGCCCTTCTGAGGCTTGATGGGACACTGGTCATGAACCACTCAGGTACAAAGGTCAATTTAAGCAATAAGGAAATTAGGTAATTTGTAAAGCCAGTCAGTCATGAAACAGTGTCTGAGTGTGGAAATTTCTCACCTTTTACACCTCTTATTGCATGCACGTCTCACCCCTGGAAAAAGTGTGAGAAAATTCCCAATTTAAAGAGCTAAGAAAGTGGCAGGTAATTCACACAGGGATTTTTACACTCTGACCATGTCTGTCTGAAGTACTCATTTTACAGCCTAAGCACCTCTGAGCCCTGGAGTCATTTTCCCTGGCAGCACACCATTGCTGAGGCTGCCTTTGAAGTTTTTCTTTAGTTCCTTTCAAGTTCTTTCAGCAAGTTATTCCATTCCCATCTTTTTTTATACTCCCTCATGATGGTTTTACATTTAACAATCTCCTACTTGTGGCTTTAGGTTTAACATGTCCTGTTTGTTCTCTGTTTTATTTTCCCTCCCTAAGTACAAATCGCATCCTTTGAAGACCGTCTCTTCACTTCTGATGCCTCTTTTCCTGTTTTATTACAGAACTTTTTGAGGGTCTGTGGATTGGCTGCCTTCCTCTCAGGTTTTGGCGTCACCTTCACATGTTTTAACCCTTTTTGGCAGTAATATTGTTTTCTTCTTGTAGCAAAGTATCAGTGCATAGAGTGCCCTGAACTTTGGAGTGCTCCATGAAGAGGGAGAAGACCTTCTGCTCTGAGTTTTAACAGCTCCATGCTTTGGGATGTGAGGTTTGTAGCTCTGAGCCTGTGCTGTGTTCTGTATGGGCATCTCCTCTGGTCTTCGGAGCAAGGCAGCAGTGCCAGCTCCCCCTGCACTCCCCCCGAGCCCTGTACCTTGCACCAGGAGAGGTGGTCTTGGACGCTGTCGATGGAGAGCGCGATCATCTTCACGTTGCGCTTGCTGAACTCGGCCGCCAGCTTGGCCGCCCGGCCCAGCTCTGTGGTGCAGACGGGGGTGAAGTCCCGTGGGTGGGAAAAGAGGATGCCCCATCTGGAAGGAGAGAGCAGGAGTTGGTGTTAGGGTGAGGTGTCGGTTTGGTCTGTGCCACAGACAAAGACCTGTACAGATTGCATGGCACGGAGACCAATGCAGGAACAGCCTGTCTCTGTGGTAAGTGGAAATCCTGTCCTGGGAACTTTGCCTTCCCTATCGCTAGAAGCCTTCATGAGATAAACTCTGCTCATCATGCTCTGAGAAACTCACTGCATCCTGCTGCCCCCTCTCCTCCCAGGATCCCACAGGAGATGCTGGAAGAGCGCATGTTTCTTGGTGTGGAGGTGGACACCATGCCACGTGAGGAAGCCTGGGGGAGCCATGTGTACCCTGCACTCCAGAGACCACATGTGTGAGGAGATGCAGATGCCAACCTGCCAGCCACGTGATTGCAGAGATGATCACTGATTCACAAGGCTGGTCACTATCCTGTATATCTCATCCAGCACTGAGGAGATACACTCAGGTATGTCATGCAACTCAAAAGAATGTGATAGGACAAAACCTTAAACCAGCCACTGCTGTGAGCTGCTAAAGGCACTTAATGAAAAAATAAGAATGAATCAACTAACAGGGGAAGCCAGAAGTCAACATCACATTCTGGCTACTGTAACAATGATAGTGCCACCTTGCTTTTGCCCAGTGCTTGCTATCAGTGGATTTTGAGTCTTTAGAGCAGGTAAATACTAGTCTTACACTTTATAGTTAGGTAACCAGTACACAGAGAAAGGCAGCAGTGCAGCCCAGCAGCAAGATGGGCTGTAGCAAAAAGGCTCCCAGCTGTCAGGACTTTCCAGAGGCTAATGCAAAGCCATCCCCAGCACTTCAAATTCCCTGTCAGGGACTTGTTGCACCATTTCTCAGCTCAACACTCACAGATCTCACTGCACTGTGCTTCACCTGGCCCCCAGTGTTCACTGAATACAGCCACACACCACAGCAGCTGGGAATGCCCTGTCTTAGAGATTTGGGAATTGTGCTGGAAGGGTCAAGTGAGGCACCTGTAACTCTGCCAGAGCCTGGATCACCAGGAAGTTACAGGGCAGCCACCCCACCACTGGTGCCACGAGTCTCCCTACACAATAAGTACACTCCTTGAATAAATAGCAGCAACCAACTGCAGAAGCTGTCCAAGAAAGGTTCCACGTGGGTAACCAGGCTGGAACAGCCAGTCTTGGAAGCCCTGCAGCTCAGAGGGTTCCTTTTTTTCCCCATTTACCCAAGTTCACAATGCCGACAAGAAGGGGACTCAAACGCTGATTCAAGCCTGCCAAGCGTTGCCGGGAGCGAGTCCCAAACATTCTGTGCCTGTGTCAAAAATGGAGCAACAGGCTTTGCGGGACACGGTGCCGGACGGCGGCACGTGGCTCTCCAGGTCGGGCTCAGGCAGGACCAGAGCCCTTTGCCGCTGCTGCACCACACACCCGGAATGTGACACCCGAGCGGATCTCTGGGACTGGCCTCCGCTAAGCGCTGCTCCGGCAAGCCCGGCTTTGCCTGCCGCGGGCTCTGCCCTCTCCTCCAGGGCTGGGCTCGCCCCGCGGCCGCGCATCCCGCAGGAGGGCACGGCGGAGATGAGGGCGATGGGCCCGAGGGCTCTGCCCCCCCGCAGGAGCCCGTGTGCGCCTCGCCGGGACACCCACCGGGACACCTACCGCGTCCCGCCCCGCCGGGACACCCACCGCGTTCCGCCCCGCCGACCTCCCCGGGTGGGGGCTGCGGCTCCACGAGAGAAAAAACCCACATTTTTGAAAGAAGTCCATGGAACTGTGCCGCCCCGCGCTGGGCACACGCACACACAATTCCACACGCGGAATTCACCCATCTGGAAGGAACCCCCGCGCCGCTGCCCAGAGCTGCGCGGAGCTCCCACCCCCCCTTCCCGCTCCCGCCGCATCCCCGGCGCTCACGAGTCTCCTAGGAAGTCGTGGAAGCGGATGCGGCCCTGCGTGGTGTCCGCCTCGAAATTGGGCGCCTCGTCTCCCAGCAGCAGCCCCGGCATCGCTGCGAATCCCTCCGGTGTTCCCGGTGTTCCCACTCCCCTCCCCTCTCTCCCGGTGCCGCCGCCGCCGACTCTGCGCGTGCGCGCGGCCTCCGCCCCCTCCGGCCTCCCCCGGCCCACGTGACCGGCGGGCACGTGACGGCCCCGTGTGCCGGCGGCCATGGCGACCTACGTGAGCGAGCTGGAGGCGGCCAAGAAGAGCCTGAGCGAGGCGCTGGGCGAGAACGTGAAGCAGTGAGTGCTTCTCTGGCACTAGGGAGGTTGTGGGGGAGCTGCAGCGACGGGCCCCGCTCGGCTGGGTCGGTCCTGTGCGCTGCGCGGCCCGCCCGGCCCCTGCCGGCCGTGCGGAACCTCAGCGCTGGCGGGGCTGGGAACAGCGCTTTTCCTCCTGTGCCCGCTCTTTCCCCTGGAGGTGTTTAAGGAAGGGCACTTGGTGCCATGCTGTGGTCGGTGTGGTGGTTGTTCGCTCGTAGGTTGGACTCGGTGATCTTTTCCAGACCAGTTGATGCTGTGATTCTCTGCTCTTCCCCAGGTACTGGGCGAACCTGAAGCTCTGGTTCAAGCAGAAGATCAGCAAGGAGGAGTTTGACCTGGAAGCGCGCAGGCTCCTCACCCAGGATAACGGTGAGAAGCCCCCTGGTGTTTGTTTCCCTGCCGGGCCCAGGGGAGCTCCTCTCTGCAGCACGATGCTTCCCAAACAGGGAAAGTGCTGGGAGGGAAACAGGAATGGCCAGGGCTCCGGTAGCAGTGGCATTAAAAAGCTGGAGGTGCCCTGGCCTACATGGGGAAGTGCCCTGACACTGACAGGCAATTTGGCTTTGTGTAAATATGGTGAAAAGGTAAAAAGGAAGGTGTTCCAACAGCTAAAAAGCCACTTCTTTATGTCACTGTGGAGTCCCAGTGCTTTCCGTACTTTCCCTTTGGTTGGGATTGAACAGGTGGTGTGGCTGAAGTGCGGGAGGGAATCCCAGATTCACCTGGGTGAGTTTGCAGCTGGCAGGTCCTCCCTGGCCTTTAGGGGTGGCAGGTGGGAGTGCTGAAGGGTGAGATTCCTTCATCCTCACCTCAGGTCTGCAAGCATTGGGTGGGCATTGCTGAAGTCATTGTGGGGGTGTCCTGGCTTCCACATTCATCATCCCTGCAGGGAAGGGTAAGGTATTTGGGATGCTCAGACTCCAAAGAGGATCCTGTAACCTCTGATCCTTCCTATGAAGTTTGCCTTCACTTTTTATAGTGCACAATTACTCTGTTTCAGTAACCCTCTGCAAGGAAGTTGCCTTTTATCTAGAACGTATTTGACTTGACTTCAGCTTCCTGGGGCTGGCTTTTCCTGGTGGATTTTCTAGCAAAACCAAGAGCCCTGCAGCCAGGTGTCTGCACTGCAGGAGGGACAGCTGCTCCTTCTTTGACTGGCTGAGTGCACCAGATGTTTCCTGCAGTGTGCTGTAGTACTGGGTTTGAGCGTGTGGAACGCTGAGAAGCCACCCAGTTGTTGCCATGCTGTGTGTAGTATCAGTAGCATTTTTGTTGGTGTCCTACTAGCAGATTCCGGGTCCAGCAAAAAAAAAACTCTTAAAACTACCTTTTGTGTTGAAAGTTGTGCCTTTGTAGCACTGTGAGGAGAACACAACTGTGGAGAAGCTTAGGGAGGTACTTTAGGATGGCTTTGAGGGGGTGCCTCTGGGCACTGATGTGTTGCTAATGGGCTGTCTCTCTCTACACAGTCCACTCCCACAACGATTTCCTCCTGGCTATTCTTACCCGATGCCAGATCCTGGTTTCTGCACCAGGTAAGTGTCAAAAAACCTCATTAAACACTCAGTGTGCCCTATGTGTGTTTGGTGGGATTGTGCAGAGTATCCCGATTTTCTGAGCCTTAATATTCCTGGCGTTTTTGCCACACAGGCAAAAGGGTAGCAAAGTAGTGATTGAGCTGATTTCAGCAGAGGTGCTTTCATGACTAAGCTGTGTGTGCTTGGTTAGAGCTGACGCTGGATGGCCTGAGATAAGCTGGTTTGATTTCTGGATTAGGTGTCTGATGTGGACTGAAGAAGAAAGGCAGATGATCTGCTTCACTTACTGCTTCCTCTCTCCTCTGAACTTTGTTCTTCTCATTGCTGGGGATATAATTTTGGAGAACTGGATATTCCTGACTGATCTTGATTCCAAGTACTTATCTGATAGAAAAATGCTTACTCTGAGCCTTGACTGAGCTATGGCAAATTAACCCAACCTTCTGCAGATAATTAACATTTTAACTCTGTGAGCATCTAGAATAACATTTTAACTTTGTAGGAGTCTAGAATGGCTTTCCTCAAGGCTGCAAAGTACGTTTTGGTTGGTTTTCAAAAGAACTCTCAACCCAGAGATGTGATAGCAGGGCAGTTGAGCTGTGATGCAAGATATGAAGCTGCTGTGTAGTAACAAAGAGAAAATTGTTACAGCTCTCATGGCTTGAGACCTTAGAGATGAGTTTTTTGAGAAGAGAGATTACCAGTTTCTATGATACCTGTTGTAGCTAGAGGAAGGAAAAACTGAAAAAATTCTGGATACCCACAGCTGGTCCTTAATTAAACCATCTGTGCTAATTAAATGCTAACCTTCCCCACCTCCAAACTTGCTTTGTTTGTTCTTGATTGAACTTTGCGAACACCTTGTGAGTCCCAGACCTGTTCCCTTTGGGGGTCTGCACTCGTGTAAATCAGAAGGCTTATGTCTAAATCTTGCTGCTCCTTGCTTTTGTCTTACAATGCTTGCATCTGGATTATAAAAAGAAAGCACAAGAAGAGTGATTGAAGGAGCTGAGTTTAAATGAGGAGGGGGAGGGAGAGAGTGCTTGTGTTCTCTGATGTCAGTGCTGAGCTGCTGTGAGTGTTGGGGTAGAGATCATAACTCAGGTCTTGTTTCTGAGTGGCAGTGGTCAAGTTAGAGCCCGTTGCCATGTGACTGAGGTTGGGGTTGTTTGTTCCTGTGTGCGTACTCTGTGCTTAACTGTACTGAATGTCCTTTGTTTCTTTATCCAGTCAGTCATGGCAGCTCTTTTGCAGCTCTCTGGTCAAGATTTGTCAGCAAACTCTCCCAGGTGTCTCCTTTTTCAGGGCTGTTTAGGAATGTGTTAAAGGCAGGAGCCCCAGCACAAAGCACGGTGCTACTCCACAGGTGCCTTCCATATGCTCATTATTTCCTGCCAGACCCCTTTTAATTTCAAGTCCTTGTGAGGTCTTTTCCTCTTGTCCCATTGCAGCTTTCTCTCTTCAGGAGCCCTTGAAGAACCCTCTTTCTAGTAGTTCAACAGGTCAGTGACAGCATGTAGTGGTGTGCCAGCTGGCCAGGGTCCTTCCTGAGGGCTAGTCACCTCCAGGGCTTCCAGGCAGGCTTTGGTTGGCTCTGTGTCCACAGGTTGCACAAGCCAGCTTGAAATAAGTCAGTTTAATAGTTTGTGGGTGTTCTTAAAGACATGGTTTAGTGCTCTGGAGCTAACAATCCCTTCTAGAACCTCCGTTTTGCTCTCCTCAGATCATTGCAGAGTTTCCCAGCTATTTGGGACCTAATCTGTACTAAGACACCTCTCTTTGGGCTGCTGACTGGTAGATCTATTACAGGCAAACTTTTCTTGCCTGTCAGCTGTGTGTAGTGTAGTGGATTTTATATGCAAGCCCAGGAAAGTGCAGTATAAGTAGTGTTAATGTCTAGATTTCTTCTTCCCCTAGATGTCAGTGTGACACCTGCTATTTTTGTGTTATGGTTTGTTTGGTTTTTCCTCTCTTTTTTTTTTTTGGTCCTTATGAGAATGGAAAGCTAACAAGCTTTTGTCTGCACTGCTGTCTTTTGGGTAGAAGGTGTTTATTCATGATTCATGGAAACAATTAGCTTTAAAGAAGTGTGTTTGCGCTTGGCATGCCGTCACAAGGGCTGCTGATGCATGTACTTTCCAGTGTGAGAGAGACAAAGGGAAAGAACCATCCTTAAGATGCTGTTTTGTATTAAAAAACCAATTATGTGGTTAGTGTTAAAAGTATACTTGATATTGTGGCATTTGGAATAGGAAACCTTGGGGAAGATATTTTTAAGGAGTGATTATAGTGTATGTTGAACCATGCTAACAAACCCACCTGATGCCAGTTTTGCTACCTCTGGTAGCAGTGGTTCCATCTGGGATTTAGGGGAGCACTTGGTGAATGTGACCCTTTCTGAGAACACTTTGCATTTTCCCCTCTCATCTGCTTTGGCTGGTGGTCTTGCAAACTTCAAATCCCAGTTCCACAGCTTGTATGGCATGGGATGTTTAGGACTTGGTGGTGGAGAGGAAGTGCATTATCTATTCTGATGTGAAGGATGACCAGTTGCTTTAATTCCTGCTGGGCTCCCAGTGAGGACACAGCAGGATCCTGAGCTATCCTAAATCTGATTCCTCTGCCCTTTTGAAAAATGGGTGGTGGTGTACTCTCTGACAGCCATGTTTATGTAAATACTGGAATGGCACCAAGCTGTAGCATAGGTGGGAAGCTGTGAAAGTGCCTGAAGAGAGGAATTTCCCAGAAACATGCTATCCAAAATACTAGAGTGCCTTAATGGTGATGTTAGTTGGCTATACCAGCCTGAGTGGGGCGTCACACTCCCCAGTATAAGAGAATTGTTTTCTTTGGTATTCTTCTCTTACCAGTATTTTCAGAAGTGCTATTCTGACCTTTTACATCTGGGTGTCATGGTGTAACCCCAGCAGCTCAGCCCCACAGAGCCTCTTGCTCCAACCGGTGGGAGGGGGAGAAAATCGGGAGGGTGAAAGTGAGAAAACGTGGGTTGAGATAAAGGGAGTTTAGTAGGTAAAGCAAAAGCCATGCATGCCAGCAAAGCAAACCATGGAATTCATTCACCCCTGCCCATGGGCAGGCAGATGTTCAGCCATCTCCAGTACAGCTGGGCTCCATCACACGTAACAGTGACTTGGGAACACAAATGCCACCACTCTGAATGTCCCCCCGCTTCCTTCCACTTCCCCCAGCTTTATATGACGAGCATGATGCCACACGGAGTGGAATATCCCTTGGATCAGTTGGGGTCAGCTCTCCTGGCTGTGTCCCCTCTCAGCTTTCTGTGCATCCCCAGCCCCCTCACTGGTGGGGTGGTGTGAGAGGCACAACAGACCTTGGCTCTGTGCAAGTCCTGCACAGCAGTAACAAAAACACCCCTGTGTTATCAACACTGTTCTTGGCACAAATCCAAAAAACAGCCCCATACAAAGTGCTGTGGAAAAAAATAACTTTATTCCAGCCTGAATCTGCATACTGAGACTTTTCTTCCCCCAAAAATTCCATCAAGAGGAATTCCAGTTTAAATCCTTTCTTGACATTGCATGGACTTGCTCACTAAGCTTATGTTGTTTGTTGGACAGTTGCAAGCACTCGGGTTAACAAGATTTCTTGAGTTAATGTATATCTTGCTTTGAACTGTTACTTCTTTTCTTAGCTAAATGTTAATAAAATTGAGACAATTGTAAGCACTTGAGTTAATGATGTAAGGATTTAATTTATTTACTGCTGATCTGGAGCCAATTAAAAAGAGGTGGTTCGGTGACTTAGAACTCATGCTGGAATAACTGGACCATTTTATTGTATCAGGCTTGCCCGCAGACTTTGCTTGAAGGGCTTCCAGCTGTGAGGTGGAATCAGGTTCCTTGTGTTTCTGCTTCTTTCCAGAGAGCTAAGAAGGGAAAAAAAAGGAAGAAAATGGGAGTGTGAGTTGTTGGCAGAGGAGGGTCAGCAGAATATCTGACCAAAATCAGTGGAATATCTAACCAAACCCTTGTCCCTGCAAGATTAAAACAAACAAACAACCCCCTCCCCCCCACTGAAGATCAAATGAACAAGGGTAGGAAATGCACGTTTCCTGGGCCTGGCTGCTTTTCTTTGTAGTGACTTTCTCAGTGTCTTTGTCCTTTTCTTGTGCTGGTGCAGCACATAGGGAAAATCTGACACGCTCTGGACTGGCTGTTGCCATCGTGATGGTGCTGTGCAGACGAGGCAGCTCTTAGAAACAGGCTCTTATCTGTGGCTGATCTTTGAAGGCAGAGCAGCAGCCATTGCTGTGGCTTGTTAAAGTCTGATTCCTTTGCTGGCAAGGTTAAATAAAAGATGCTGATATCTCTGAAGTTTCATGCCTGAGCTGGCCCAGCCTGTCATTTGTGGCCAGGACGGCAAGTGCTGGTTTTCTTAGAATGCTACAGGGAAATTTTGCTTTCTTCATTGTGCAAGTGCAAGTCAGGCTTGGTAATATGAAAACCTGGAAAAGGAGCCAACAAAATTCTGCTCTGGGCTCATTATAGTGGGAAATAGGAGATCATATCTCACCTTCTCATTGTTCTAAACTTAGCCTGGCTAAGTTCTTGTTAATTGTGCAGGTTGAGTATCAATTAATTGCATCTTTCAGATCTACTGCGAAAGCCTAACATTTAGTTGCCATTTAGTATAAAAACTATTGTATTATTTTTTTAAAGAAGCATTTTAAAAGTTTGGACATGGCTGTAAACTGTTAATCTGTAATACACTGCTAGATAAAATGGTGTTTGCTATTTCCATCTCCATCTGTTGCACTCTCTCTGGTCACACAGCAGAGGATACTGTCACAAGTGGTGCTGTGAAGGAGCTGTGTGAGACTTCTGACAAGGAGGAAGGGTGTGGGGTGGAGTGACATTGTGAGCTAGAGGTGTGCTTTTATTGAAAGCTCTGGAATGGGACAGGTAATTTCAGTGTCTGTTGTTAACACATCTAATCCACCCTGGCTAGAAGAGGTCCGAGCTGCTATGGAGGAGAAGAGGAGAAAGAAAGGACTCACCTGTAAAGAACAAAGCATCTTCCAAGAGAAATAGCATTATTTTGTTAAATCATAAGATTTAAGCCCCGAGATCTTGATGACAGGCAAGTGTGGTCCTTGAGATGATTGTCCATGGTGCTTTCACTTGTGCCCTCATTAGGGCCTCACCTGTGATGTAGTGATGAGTAGTGACACCAGCTTTATGATTTTTGGAGAGTTTTTAATTATTATCTTTTAATTTCTTATGATAGGCCAGTGGATTTTGACAACAATGTTTGTAGGCTAGTAATTTTCACCCATCTAATAGGATGTAGCTAAACTTCTTGGTAAACTTTTTTATATAGGGAGAATGTGCCATCTTTGTTTATGTAGGTTGTTTCTAATTCCTTCTTAGCAGCTGACCATTCAAAAACTTTACCTGGATCCTCTAGTTTAGTCAGACCCTTAAAGTCATGTGTTAATTTTTTTTTTCATGGTTGAGAACACTGTGCTTGTTCTCCAGCTGTGAGTGTGGGAAGTTCCCCATAGCCAAGGACTTCATTCCCTATAAACATGACCGTAGTATAACTGTATTTATGAATTCCTGATTACAGCAAAATAAACACAGTTAGTTCCTGATTACAGCAAGTTAAACACGGTTGGAAGAGCTGAGGGTAATCACACAGACTGGTGTGAAGCTGGTGTGAGCCGTGGTAGCAGGAGAGAGACACAACTGTCAGCACAGCCTGGCAGCAGAGCTCTGGCCTCCCCTTCGGAGGTGACTGAAGCACTGAAGAGCAGAGTTGTCCAAGCCACCTGGAGGTAGACAGGGACTCAGCACAGGGCATGCTCTTCTCCGGAGGAAAAGCGAGCTCCCTCGGGGTGCAAAACCAAGGGAGGAGGATACTGGAGAGACAAAGCTGACACTTCCTCTGTAGCCACGAGAGGGCTCTCCAGTGTCTGATTTGCACTCGTTCACTGTCAGCAAGTGCACACACATCCCGTGCAATGCTCTCTTTAAACACCGGTGTTCCTGAAGGAACTAATTGTTTACAGATGCTGTCAGCAAGAAGTTTGCTTGACTGTCCTTGCTGAGAGCTGTGTGATTATCAGGATGTGGTTTGGCCTACTGTAGGTGTAGCTGTAGCTGTCAGACAGCATATGGTTTGGGCTTTTGAGCAGTCCCTTCAGGGTGATGTGACCAAATGTATTTATTTATTGGTACTAAACAGTAATCTCTTTTTCAGTTCTTTGCCAGTTTTGTTCAGTCACAAGCTCCTGGGCTCACTGGCCTGTGCAGTTCTTCCTCTCGGTGTAACAGAACAAGCAGCTGTGATGTTTAATAAGGGTCGATGACAAAGCTTGCTGAAGCAGATGGAGAACTGGGGAGCTGGACAGCTCAATCCAGATGGTTAGCATCTGACATGATCCAGGAGCTGGTGGGAAGAGAACCCTCCTCCTGGCAAGCTCTTAATTATCTTCCTGATTGAACAAATGGCTTAGTCCTTCCTTTTGGCTTTCCTTGGAGGCTGTGCTTATCTCTCTCCTTCCGACATGGGTTTTATGTGGTGTGTGGACAGAAATTTCTACTTAAGTAATGGGTCATGAGTGGGTAAAAGCTAGCAGAGGGCTGACAACAGCAGGGAAGGGCTGCCAAAAGTGTTCTCTCCTGTGCTGGTTTAAAAGTTAACCAGCAAGGCAAAATGAACTCAATTCAAAAGAGAGATTTATAAGTCAGAATAACAATTTATTAAAATAATGCAATAAGTACAATTATACAGACAGACAATTGGTTTTAATCCACAAAACCCAAATGTACAAACCCAGCACCCTGGGGTATGAACAAAAGTGGTGTACCTTGGCCCACCCCCCGAGTCCAAAGCAAAGGGAGAGGGAATAAACCTGCTGGTGGGAGAGCTGCTGCAGTCTGGTCAGAAGTGGTGATTGCAGTCCAGTCGAGGGTGGTGGTCTCAGCCTGGTTGGGAGCAGCGGTGGTCTGCTGTCTTCCTCTGGGTCCCACGAGAGAGAGCCCCAAGGCTCTGAAACTCCCAGTTATATACTCTCCAGTTCAGGCGGGAGTGCTCAGTCCCTCCCTCAGAGTAGGGAATTCCATAAAAGGGCATGTGGATGCTCAGTCCCTCTTATCAGAGCGGGGAATTCCATATAAGGATATCAGAGCGGGGAATTCCATAAAAGGGTACAGGAACATCTTCCCACCTTGCAGGCCTCTACTGACAGCAGTTTTTGGGAAATGGCATGGAGGCTATAGAATACACAGTTTTGGGTTACACCCATCCAGGGATGAATTGGTCCCAGCCGTTCTAACCAGGACATCTCCCCAGAAGACTTTCCTCTGTGCTATGGCTGTTGATTTTGATTTGAGGCTTAGCTAGGGGCCAAATGTTAAGGTTTTTCCTGTGTGGACGGTTTCGTCCTGATCCTAAATCAGCAACATCAATAGAGTGGATTTTTTTTCTTTCCAATTTGTAGAAGGTGCTGGATCCCTGCCATGGCCAGGTGGCTCTGCAACTAAACCTGGAAAACCAAAGGGAAAGAAAAAGATTTCTTCGGTTCGCCAGAAGTTTGATGTAAGTGCCTGTGGTTCTCTTTACACATCTGCTGAATTCTTAAAGCAAGTGATTTCCTATTTATTCAGGCAGTCAGGCAAAGTTCTGTGATTAGCTCTGCTGTCTGAAATGATAGAAGTAAGATAGTTGTTGGGTGGAATGTTTGTAGAAGGTCGAGCTGTTTCAGGGTGGAAAATGCCTTGCAAAGATGCCGTCTTGTGGTGGGTGGCACCGAAATGCTCAAGATGCAGTTGACTTTGCAGCAAAGGCTCTGTATGTCCATCCAGTACTGACACATGCCTGTTCTGCAGTTTCTGTGCTGCCAGACCAGAGTGGAGGGCACCTGGTGTGACAGATTTGGGATGGGGCACTGTCTTCAACAAGCAGGGTTTGATAAGGTGGTTCAAAGTGAATGAAAAGTGTGTTGAAAGGAAGAGCATCTGTCTCTTATTGAGCCAGATTTATTGGGTAACAGCACATCTGATCTAGTTCAGTTCTCTGGCAAGCAGAAAACTTAAAAAAGCAGAAAAGACCCCAACCCCCAAGTTTTCTTGTGGGTTTATTCAGCTGGATTGCGGTTGGATGTATGCCAGTGCTATTGCAAAGAAAGAAGGGGCTGGGAATAGGGGAGAAAAGTGGGCGTGTGAACCTCCTGTTCCTATGCTGAGAGAGGTGAGCTTGCCTCAGCCAAGTGGATACTGCCCTTCTAGGGACTATAATTAGGCACTGTGTATGTGTGCTTCAGAGACTAGTGTTCCAGAGAGATGTGAGTCCAGCTGAAGGCTCATTGTATTTAGAAACTGTGGAAATACTTTGCAATGCTTACAGCTATGACCTGAATTCTGATGACAGGCTGTTACCTTTCTGTCTTAAAACTTCACTGTAACTTTTCAGTAGCAAGTAAATGAGAGTTTGAGAAGCAAGTTGTGATGTAGTGGAATGTATTTAGTCAATACCCCTGTGATACAGCAGATTTCTAGTGTGTGTTTATACACTTGTTCAGGAATGCTTGGCACTAAGTACTGTGTTAAGTGTATGTTATGATGAACAGGCTTGTCTGTTACTAGTGGGATTCCTAAGTAGTGTGAACTTGGAAGTGCCTTGATATTTCCTAATGTTTTCCTTACTGGTCAGAATAACAGCTGTGAATGACCACAGGTTCATTCCAGTTGCCTTCTGCTCTCCCAGACCACATTCCTCTTGAGAGTGGCTTACATTTTGAAGGTCCTTTTGGGCATGTGGCTTTCCTGTAATGAAAGCATAAGTCTTCAGAATTATGGGGAGGGAAATCTGCTTTCACATCAGTAGTGGGTGGATTGGTTTTTCACTCTGAGTTAAATGCCGCACTGTCCTTTGACTAAAGCAGCCCGTCTTTCTCCCCTGAAACTAAGATGTGAGATCTATTTTGCTGTATATTCATTGTCCATATTTAAAATATGTGTTTGTCCTAGTGCCCCATAAGAGCCTTGTAGCAATCTCCATTCCAGAGCCACTGGATCTGTGGCTTGGAGAGCAGAGGGATAGGAGTTGTGAAGAGTACATGATAAGCCTTGTTCCCTTGTGGGTTAAGGCCAAGCACATATCTGGGCTCAAGGATCAATTATTCCCATCTGCTTTTGACTAAGGAGCTACCACAGGCACTCAGAGCTCGAGACACAATGCAGCAGGGGATTTGTTCTAGAATACATGTGGCCTGGGAAATGGGGGTTGCCACCTTGTGGTATGAATTCCTGTTTTGTGGTGGTTTTTTTCCCTAAATAACAGAGTCAGTTCTGAAAAACAGTCATTATCCATCTCAGAATCAGTGGCTGCTTAGTAACACAGCTCTGCTTAGAGTAGTGAAAGTGCACAGGAAAACTAGATTATGAATTTCAGAACTGGAATTGGGCTAAGTTTAAAGCTTTAGAGGATGTAAGAATCAATCACACAAATCTAGGATCATGGTTTTTAATCTTGATGTAAACTGTATTGTTATTCTGTAAAAATATACCCTTTTGTACAAGAAATTACTAAATAGATGAAAACACTTCAGCATAGAAAGAGGTGTCTGAGAGATGTGAAAGCCCACTCAGTGGCCTGGATAGCATGAAAGGAGGTAAGGACAGTGGCTGACCACATTTTTGGGACTTTCAGGAGAGTAAAATGAATCTAGCAGGTGGAAGGTGCAGAGCAGACCAGGGCAGGTGACTGTTCACGTGTTGTGTTTTTACACTGTAGAATTTCTTGCTGCAGTATGTTGTGGATACCCAAAGTCTAGGTGGTTTGGGGTGCTGCTGGACAAGTTCATGGTCTGTTTAATTAAAGGACACTAACACTGACTTAGAAACTTCTTTAGTCACAAATCAGTGGGGGTTGGGAGAGTGTTCTGAGAAGTAGTATCACTCTGCAGTACATTTTTATAGGTGTATGCTTTCTGACTGGAGAAGGGATGTCCCCTTGATGAACCAAAGGGTCTGAATGAATATTATCTTACGCTTTAACGTTGTGTCCGTGACAGCACCGGTTCCAGCCTCAGAATCCACTGTCGGGAGCCCAGCAGTTTGTGGCAAAGGATCCTCAGGAGGATGACGATTTGAAGCTGTGTTCTCACACCATGATGCTTCCCACACGTGGACAGTTAGAAGGAAGGATGATTGTAACTGCGTATGAGCACGGGCTGGACAATGTCACGGAGGAGGCGGTGACCGCGGTTGTTTATGCTGTGGAGGTGAGGCCGGGCTGGGCAGGGCAGCAGTGGTGGTCTCCTGACACCTGCAGCACAAGGCTCTGTTTGCAGGTTGGGGTGGGGGGTGCCTCAATGTGAGGAGAAACGCTGCTTCTCTGATTGTTCTTTAATTGCCTGTTTGCCTCAGAGTTAGGTGATGATCAAAAGTCTTCCAGATTTGTGGTGTCCTAGAAGTCTTGGACTTCTGCCTGCAAGTGTTAATTTTGAAGTACTTGTACGTGAAGAACTCCAGGCGTGCTTAAGTAGCTGTTTTGGAAAATGCTGTTCCTGTCACTTAAGGGACAGAATGGGAGGGCCAGTTGGAACAGTTCTATAAAAAGTAATCTGTTGCAGGCCCAAGTGTCTGGCCTGGACATGAAGTGACAGGATTGGGTGATACGTGCAGGCGAAGTGCCTGCTGGTCTTGGCCATCAGTGGTGTGTGACTTGGCCTATCCCAGGAATGACACAGCCACTGCTTGGAGCGTTGGTGTGTGAATGGCTTTCTGCACATGGGATGTGGAGGCCAACCTGAATTCCCCCTCTGGGAGTGAGGCCAAATTAAGAAGTTGTCTGCTTGTTTCTTCAGACAGTTGCTTCTCCAGCACTTCTCAGGCAACTGAACAAGCCTGAGTGAGTGGCTTTTCACTGTTGTTTCAAGGCCTGTATTTCAGTTCAAGTGTAACATCTAGTGTCAATTATGAATCTTAACCTTTTATCAGAGGGGATCAGAGGTTGGGAATTTCCTAGCATTTAAGAAACCCCTTTGACATTTGAAGCAGCACATCATGTATTAAAGTGCAGTTCACAGGCTGATGCTTACAGTACTCCCACAAACATACTGTAACCTGTCCACATACTGGTTCCCTTTCATCTTTAGGTCCCTGTGGTCATCACAGCACTACTTCTGTCTTGCCAGTTGGTGAGGCACTTCTAGCCATGAGTGAATCAATCAGCACATGTAATAAGATTGTCTTCTGTTGCAGAACCATCTTAAGGACATTCTGACATCCGTGATATCCAGGCGGAAAGCCTATCGTCTGAGGGATGGCCATTTCAAGTATGCCTTTGGAAGCAATGTCAACCCTCAACCATATCTGAAGAACAGTGTTGTTGCTTATAACAATTTAATTGAGTGGTAAGGAGCTAATTTAAATGGATTTTGCTACTCCTGAAGTCACTCCATGGTTCAGTTTCTCCTTTTACTTAGTAGGATGTGTTAATGGTGTTTAGCTTTCACACACTAGGAAGGTATTGGCATGGAGGACTGTACAGCTAAACAGGGAGGGAGAATATGGGGATTTCTCAGCAGTGGACTTTAGGATGGTGTTAGGTCTCTTTTCCTTACCTGCACTTGTCCATCAGTTTATTTTTTACTGCTTTTTGGAAACTTTAGTAACAGAGGAATTCTGCTGCTCTCAGGGAAACTGCCCCTGGGCAGAAGAGCTCTGCTTTTGGGGGGGCACAGCTGTTGTGCCATAGGATTGGAATGTCAGTGAGAACCTGCAGCACACTGCCATCCTGTCACTCCTGCATCCAAATGTATTTATGGTTCCTTGGCATGACTTTCCAGTTAGCAGAGCTTCAGGGTCATTGTGTTTGGAGTCTCAATGTCAAACAGCTTGTGCTGTGCATCTGACAGCATGTGTGTGTATGAGAAGGCAGTTGTGTTTGTCTGTGGCAGCTTCCAGCAGTTGACAGGAGATTGTGAGTGCTTTAAAGTTTGATTATAACACTGCAAAAAACTCTGCCTAATGGCCAATGTTTCAATTTAATGTTGTGTGTGCCTTAATTTTTATGCTGGGTAAAATCTGTTGGCTGTAAATAACAAAAGTTGCACAATGGAGATCAATTAAGCAGGGTTGAGGCATGTTGAGGATCAGTCTGTGCTGTTTCTACTAAACTGGAATTTCAAAGAAATTTTTATTAGAGCTGAAAGAATTTTATGTACACATGGTTTAAGTCAACTGATACAGAAAAACAAGCCCTGGGGCCAGGCCCCTGCTGCGTGACTCCCAAAGCTGGTGGTGTTTTGGTGACTGGAATGTTTTCCTGCCTGCTCTGCCCCCAGCCCTCCGAGCAGCGCGACACCCTCGGCTGGTCAGAGCCTGACCCCGCAGCCCCCTCCTGACGATGCTGAGCAGCAGGCAGCCCTGCTCCTGGCCTGCTCTGGGGACACCCTGCCAGCCTCTCTCCCGCCAGTCAACATGTATGACCTTTTCGAGGCCTTACAGGTGAGCTGATTTCTCCTCCTGTAGTCTCTTTCCCTCTGAGATTTACAATTCCTTGCTTTTGATTTTTTCCCCACTGTTAGGTGTTGGGTAACATAGTCAGCTCATGGTTTAATGCCTCTTCTGCTCCCCTTGGTCAGAAGGCTGATGAGGAGATCCTTGTCTCACACCTCTGCAGCAAGACTGCAGTGATTATATCAGAACTGATCTAGACAGATTTTGACACTGCTGCAGCAAAATAAACTTGCCTGGCATTTCCCTTCTTAGTCCTCATGTTCTACCTGGGTACTTAGAGGAATATTTGGTCCTGGCATGCAGGCTCCTGCAGTGGGTTAGCTATGATCACTCTAACCATATCTGAGGCAGGCTGGGTGGATCTTCAGTGGAGATTTATGCCCATGGTTCCCTCCTGCTCTGGCAGCTCTGGGGACATTGAGACTGCTTTGGATGTCTAAAGTCCGCCTTGATGACCTCTGCTGTTGTGAACAGGCCTTGGCATTTTGTCTCACAGCTGTGAAGACAGACCACAGAACTGTAATCAAGCATTCATCTCGTGTTTAGTCAGATAGAATTGTTGTTTCTAAGGGTTTGATGACAAATTACTGATTGTCATCCCAAGAGCCAAACGATGATTTCCTTACCATGCTATTTCCTTCCAAAGTGATGTGACAGGTGGTTGTGCTGTGGTGGCTGGTGTGGCAGTGCTGGCAGGAAGCAGCTCTCCGTGTGAGACAACCTGCATTCCCACTCGGCAGGGCTGGCACTCCTGTGGGAGAGGGAGGTTATTCCCTGGGCAACATAAGGAAATGCGTATGAAAGCGTGAAACATGTTTTCTAACGTGTGTTTCCAGGTGCACAAAGAAGTTATTCCTGCACACACTGTCTATGCTCTAAACATCGAGAGAATTGTCATGAAACTCTGGCATCCAAACCATGAGGAGCTACAGCAGGATAAGATCCATCGGCAGCGCCTGGCAGCAAAGGAGGGCCTTCTCCTCTGCTAGAGCTGGGCAGCTGTGTCAGCCCTCAAGTGGCTGCAGCCCTGTTCCTGGGACTTGTCATTCAGATGCTTCTTACAAACCCATGTCAGCATTTCAAGGATGACATAAGTTATGAGTCAGCTTTTCCTATGGAAATATGGACTGAGTTGTGGGACACTTTCTCTGCTTCCTCAGAGTCATGTGCCATGGAGTACTTGCAGCAATCCCACTGAATTGGAAAGAAGCAGCAAGGTATTTGTTTGCGAAGACTGTTTTTAGTAAAAATAAATGTGAGTGGAAAAAGTTGGTTTTAAATGAGGTGTGCTTTTGTTTTCTTTTGTGAGTGCGAGGAATCTGTCTCCTTGCCCTCCCCTCTCAAGTAGTTTCTCTCCTGAGGTCGCCCTCCAGGGGCCTTGTCCAGCTTCTGTTGCACGTGGTGGGTTCCTTTTCCTTTAACTGGTAACAGGCTGGGCTCTTGTGAAGATGAGCAACTCTGTAAGCTGACATTGTTTCTTTTCTACCAGGGGAACTTCTGGTTAGAAACTGAGAAAACAAGGCAAAATAGGGAAGGTCCTTTCTATCCTGTCTTTTGGACTGTCATAGGAATCTCTCACCAGTTAGAAAACCACACAATAAAATCAGGCTTGTGAGTAATGTTTTCCTACCAGCCTAGTCCTTGACTCACCCCTGCTTTGTAGTGCTGATCAGATGTTCAGGAGTTGTTGGACCTGTGATGAGAGACACCTTCTGTGCCTGTCAGTACAGGTAATGATGGAGCCATTCCAGCAGGCAGCTTGACTGTCCCTGAGGTGGGGCAGCAGCTCCCAAATACATACACCAATTCACTGTCTTGGTGTTGGAGACACCTTGGATTTGCAGCCTGAACAAATCTCTCATATTACTTCTTTGTAAAAATATGCAGCCTTTACTTCACCATAAAATTATGCAGCTTTACACTGTGTATAAAAGGAGAAATTCCACCTGCTGGGTTTAAGGTGCTCTACTGTATTCCTGAGTCAACTGTGGGAACAGGCTTATTATAACATGAGAATTCTATTAAAATGTCTTAATTACTACATGACCTGTTTTTAACCTCATGTGTTGGAGGTACCTGCTGAAGTATGGCTTTACTTACTGTGCCTCCAGACAGTGGAATTGAAACAGCTTCTGCCGGGGGAATACGAAAGGGGAAGCTCATAGCTCCCCACCGTTCTAATTTTCCTCTGTTTGGAATATATTTAATTAGGAGAACTTCATATTCCTGCATAGTTTCCTTCTCTGCTGCACCCCCAGGACTGAAGAGGGTGCAGGTCTCTGGTGTTTCTTTACAGTTATTGTTATGAAATAACTTCCTTTCTTGATCTCTGTGATTGTTCATATAGGACCAGCATTGTAACAAGGGGCTGTGCAGCTGTCACTGTGTTCCTGGCTTTCCTGCATCCCCCTGTGGGATGTGGTGGAGTTAGGCATAGCAAGAGGCAATGTCTGGGCAGATATTGGTGGCTCTCCTCATGAGAAGATCATTTTAGAATTATGAAGAAGTTGGGAAAGACAACAGCAGAGAACTGCAGGGCCTGGCAGGATGACAGCAGTTGTACTTGTAGGTCATGTCTCTTAAGGTCTGGCAACGTGTGGCTAAAGAGAAGACTGGGAGAGAGAAGATGGAAGATTTCTTTTGGTCCTCTTCTTTCAAGTGCTTTGTTTTCCTGTATTTAACCACACATAGCTGTTCATGGTGAGCCCTGGCTTAAAAGTTGACCCCAGTGGCTTTTATATGACAGTTTTTAAAAGCAGTGTTGAACCTGAGTAACTGTTAGGGGTGAGATCACCAAACCACCCAAAATACAGACTGTGGGGTGTGGGAGGGAGATTTCCCAGATAATTGTTATGCTTCTGGTATAAAATGAAAGCATTGAATTTGTTTGCTAGAAACTTTGGGGCAGCTCTGAGGATTTCAGATCTGAAGAAAACACATAGCCTCCAACAGCATCACAGGCGAGTTCTGAAACAAAATGCTAATATGGCACCAGAAGTGCCTCCCTCCTGTTTGCTTGTGCTGGTTTGTGTATTCTGAAGAGCCAAGTCATCTATTCCATGCTAAAAAAATGGGTTTCTCTGTACACCTGCTAGACAAAGGCTTGAATAAGGAAATCATGTCAGCTCCATTTCACAGATAGAAAACTGAAAGGCACAAGTTCTCGAAGCACCTTCCCACGAAGTGTGAGAGTTCTCATGGGAAGTGGTTCTTCACAGGCTTCTCGGGTCATGGAGCTGGAAGGGATGGCTGGAGGCTGCTTTGTCCACCCCCTGCTGAAAGAAGGGTCAAGTTCAAAGTTATAGTGGGTTGTTTTCAGAGAAGGGTGTTACTTCCAGTTCCAGTGTGTGACTGTGCTGACAGTGAATGTTTTCCTTGCATAATTTCTCATGTTGTACCTGTTGCCCTTCAGCTTTTCCTATGTGTCTCCCCATCAGAGAGTAGCAGATAACAGTAGTATCTCCCTTTAGCTTCTCTCCAGCCTGAACAAACCTGGTGCTCTCAGCTTCTCCTTGCACATTGTGTGCCCCAGCCCAAACCATCTCCCTATTGCTGCAGTCTGATGTCATCAGAGAGGAGAGGACTGAAGGGACCATCGTGGGCTTGTTTGCACAGCAGCGGAGTTAACAAAGTGTGCAGAGTCACAGACACTGGTGCCTGCCTGCCTCAGGTGTCCAGAGGTCTTTGTTCACACTGAGATCAGGGCACCTCAGCTGCCTTAGGGCTTTGCATCTTCTGCCGAGCCCTGTCAAGTGTCCTGGGCATCCCCACGCAGGTGTGGCTCCAGTGGGGTTGTGTAGCAAAGACAGGAACACGGCAAATGTATCTTCTGGATCAAGCACAGGCTCCTGGCCACCACTGGTCTTATGTCCTGATTAGATGATTAGTTTCTTTTTTCTAGATATAAGAAAGTGGAGACAGTGTGGAGTTATAACTGGACAAAAAACTTGTATAAGAGTAATTTTTTGCCAAGAAGTGTATCCAAGTGAATTTTCATGTAGCATTTTTTATTCATTTCTTGCCAGGAAATCAGCTTGTGTTTCCAAATAACATCTGGTCGATGGGGGTTTTGTTACTGCAGGGTGCCTTCAGTCTGCAGAAGGTTGTGTGGAGTATTGGAGGCCTGGGCTTAGGCTCTTGTTCTGCCTGAGTGCCACTGAAGTGAGAACAAAATGTTCCTGCGTTTGAGCAGTGCAAGCTGCTCCTGGAGCCCTGACCTCCCTGCAGAGGGTACAGTGTGTGGAAAAAAGCTCAAAACTGCCAGGGCACTGAGTGTTTGTGGCTCTGTCAGCTCAGCTGTGCCTAGGGAGCCATTCCCACTGCACAGCCACATGTCCAGCCCTTTCCCTCACTCTGTGGGCCAACTGCTGGGAGCTGTGCCCAGGGTCAGGGCTGCATGCCTGGCTGGGAGGGCACTTGGCAACTTGCTCTGCTTCATCTGGATCTGGTGCCTGGGTAAGCCATGGAGGAATCACCTCTGAAGAGGGCTCCCTCAGGAAGGTGGCAGGCATCAACTCAGGGCTGCCTCACCGGGGATGTGTTGGTTATCATTAAAGAGTATCGTTTCCATTTGAATTTCTCAAACCAGTTTCCCGTTGGTGGGTTTGGTTGTGCTGTTGTTAATTAAAAGCTCCCACAATCAGATATCTGCTTCTGTGCAATGACAGCCACTTCTGAAACTTCACTGTGATGAAAAGGATGAGCAGGAGCTGGGGCTGCTCTCATCTCACAGGAAGGGCTGCTGGCCTTTCTGTGGAGCAGCCTGTAACCTCTTTGAATCCTTTGAAGGCTTTCAGACCACGTTTTGCAGTGTGTCAGCAGTGCTCCCACCCGATTCCCAGCAGACATGTCCAAGCAAAGGCCCCTTCCCCTTCTCCTTCCTTACTCCTCTCTCCCCATGCACAGTGCTCGCATCCCAGGAGGTGATTTGGCTCTGGCTGAGTAGTCTTCCCTGGCACTTCCTCAAGTTGTTATTCTGCCAAAAATAATTAGAGAAAAGCCTCCTTTTGCTCTTTCTGTTTCACTGAGGGCTGTGAAGCCTGTAGGGAACAGCTTCCTAGACACTTCTATTTGTATCTCACTCACAGATGCTCCAGAGGGGTGTGGCAGAGCCAGCAGAAGGTGCTTGTCTGTGCAGTGTAGTCTGAGAATTTAGGCTTAATTTTCAGATATTAATATTTTGTTGATGTAATGTTGGTGGGAGCAGCTACTCTGCTTTTTCCTAGAGCACGATATTCCATACTTTTTTTTCCACTTGAAACTTCGATTTCTCACTAAAATGCCATTTTCCCACCGGAAAGAAAGCACAAGGCAGCTCAGCCTGCTTTATTTTTTCCTTTGCCTCCAACCTCTTCAAAACACTCACCACAAGTTCATTCGAAATTGCCAAATCTGTTTTTTAACTCTACTAAATCATAACTCCATAATAAATGGCTTCAGAATAATTCTTATCCCCTCTCTGTGTTCCTTAAAGACAGGGACAGGGGGAGTCCTGTGCTCTGGGAGTGCCTGGGTGCAGGTGCAGCCCTGCAGTTCTGCAGGTGGCTGAGGGCTCCCTCCGGAGAGTTGGTGCTGCAGGGTCATTAGCAGGTTTTCTCCTTTCTCAACTGCTGAGATTCACCTTTATGGATTCCTCCTGCTCTGCAAAATGTCTCAGTTGGACTCCCTGGATTTCACTGGAGCCTGTGAGCAGGGGATGAATGGGAGCTGGGCTGGACCTCCACCATAGGCAATAGATGCCACAGTGTGATGGCCCTTTTTCTGCCAGGACATCCATCAGGAGAGGAGGGATGCAAGGTGAGTCTCTGCCCCTGAGTTAGGGACACAGAGCAGAGCTTGCCTTGGTGTCCCTACTGGGAGCCTTCCTGGGGGGCAGCAGCTGCAGTTCAGAAAACTCTTGATGTTGACAGTGCTAAAAGGGAAAAACAAAATCAGGTATTTACTCTCCTGCCCAAAAGCAGCTTGTACACACCAATGTAGCAAGTCATAAATCATGTTAGCAGAGAGTCAAAGAGCATGTCTTTGCCCCTAGGGCAGCAGGGCCCCGTGCAGCACATCCCGGCGTGGTCAGGTTGCCCGTGGCTGTGTCCTGCTGCTGCCACGTGCCACACAGTGCCCATGGCTGTGTCCTGCTGCTGCCACGTGCCACACCACTGCCCGTGGTTGCCGGGCCTCGCCGGCAGGGCTGGGGTGCCAAACCACGCGTGGGGCAGCCTGTGCCCCGCCACGTTTGCTCTGCCAGGGCACGGCTCCCTTCACACGCTGGAGGGCGAGGGAGTTGTGCTCCGTGTCCCCACGCCCCTGTGCTCGCACCGGCTGCGTTATCCCGCCGCTTCAGCTCTCGCAGTTTCGCTCCTGCCCGCTGCGAAAGCCGGCGGCGCTGACGCAGTCACACCGAGCTTGTGCCGTGCCCGAGCACGGGCATCCTGTTTCCAAAACAGCTGGTGTCACGCTGTACTTTTCAGCATCCTTGTTCCCAAGGGAAAAACGTAGGTAGTTCAAGAACCAGGGCGCAAAGGGATAGATCAGAAAGGTAGGAATATTCCTTCCCTCTTTTTTTTTTTTTTTAATTAGAAATTTTGAGAAAGCCAGTCCAGAAAGAGAAGGGAAGCAGATAGAAAGGGATGGTAGAACCCAGTCTCCCATCCCCAGGCAGCGTCGAGGGCAGCCTTTGCTCAGCCAGCTGGGTGCAGGGATCAGTGTGTGTGGCTGTGCAGCAGCTCCTGTGGTTTCCTGGCACTGTGACCTCCACCCACTGCAAAGGGTGCAGGAATGGCTTGGGAAGCCATCACGACTGCTAAGACTTCACCCCCACGCACTCCCTCAGGGTACATCTTGCCTGCCTTTACCTGGAGCTTCCCAGCAAAACACAGCCTGCAGGGTATGATTTAGGGTATTCTCTCAGATGAGATCCCTCAATCCAGCCTCATGTAGCAGGCACACTCTCTGCCAGAGGGATGTGTGAGTGCCTGGTGAGGCAGCTGCACCCTCTGACCTCGTGTTTTATAGGCTCCAGCTCCTCTCACCCCACTCGGACAGTGACGGGCTGATTTGCGTTATTTGAGTCTTCAGGACACCCACGGGTGGAAAAACAAAAGAGGCAAAGACCCAGTAGCACACACAGGCACATTGCAAAACCACCTGAGCACAGCCCAGCCGTTGCTGGTTGACAGTTTTGGTGACAAATGTCCACCGTGCTCATACTGGGGGGTGCCAGTCTGAAGGTGCTGTGTTTCACAGGCTGCTGCTCAGCCTGGCTGTTCCCTCCTGTTCCCTCCCTATTTCCATCTCCCAATTACGTGGCACGCAAGATAGTTGGATGTATTTGCAGCTTTGGCATTGCAGAGAACAAGTGCATGTCCTGGATCCATCTAAACTGGCCTCCTACACATCAGTGCTGAAGGGAGGGCCTGACCCTGCACACTGCTGATCCTATTAAGACTAAAGTTATGCATTCACAGCCAAAAAATTAAGGAATAAAGCACACAGAGGCTGAAAAGTGTCATTAATACAGAGCAGCCACAGCTGCCTGGAGATCACACTTTGAGATACTGATGTGGAGTCTCCCATGATATGAACCAAACTTTGCTATTTCTTTTTTAGTTGTTGACTAATAGATATAAATAAACAGTCAGATTAAGCAGTTGCATTGTGCACCCTGTAAGCTTGGCTAATCTTTTGTTTTAAGGCAGAGGGAAGACAATCCCAAGATGAGTGGGCCATCTGTCTGGACAACAGCCACTGGGTGTGAAGTCAGCAGGACTGAGCAGTAGCTGGGGGAAAGGTAATTCCAGCAGTAGAAGATCATGACCACCATGATCACCTACTCAAAAAAGACCCCAGACTCAAACAGAGGGAAAAACTGCACATGTGACTAATTAGCATGAGAAGCGAGAGATACAACCAGCAAATACAGGGTTGAGTACTAATTAATAAGAAAGGTAAGTAACCTGTAGTGATGAATGCTGATGCCTTTGTTTGTTAAAATGTATAAATAGTGTGAAGTTCTGATGATTGGGGAACCAGCCTTTTGTGGGTTACCGCTCAGCTCCCTGCTGAACACAAACTAGAATGAAAAATAGAAGTGTCTCACCTCAGTCTGTGAATTGACACTGTGCACTGGGTAACAAGCCTACGTTCAGGACAACACCACCAGTAGGCTGGTGGTGTGTCTGGCTTGTACCTAATGACTTCTACAGTGACCCCAAGGGACAAACTCCCAGACTGGGGGCAGTTTGGGGCCCATTGAGGTCAGTTCTGTCTCTCTCACCCCAGAGAGGTATTGGCATTGCTGGCATCACCCTCTTTGTGCCTGCCTTGCTGCCCCTCAGCCAGTGGTTGCTTCTTCACCCCATGTGCTGCCAGGTCTGAGCAGCCCAAGCCTACCTTACCATCGTGCCAGATGGGCTCCCAGAGGATCCTTGTGCAGCCTTGTCGCCTGTGACAGCTCAGGGGCTGCCGGCAGGTGGCCCTGACCACGCAGCACACAGGGACATGCCCCATCTTGCAGAAACAACATGAAGGCATAAGCTGAGGAAGGAGCAGCCTCCCCAGTGCCTAAAGGAGGCTCAGGCACTTTCCTAACATGAAGCCCCCACCCAAGCCCACACTGGCTCCTGGGAAGGCAGTGACGGACAAATGGAGCCACATCCCCTGGGTACCACATTCCTGCTGGCTCAGCTGGCTGCAGTGGGGACAGGGAGGGAGCAGGGATGAGCTTGCAGCCAACCAGGCTGCCTGGATGCCTGTAGTCACATTCAGTGGAGAGTAGGATGGGCATACCTGTCCTCCTGCAGCAAACGGGAGCTCCGGGCCCTCCAGGCACCAGAACCTCATGTGGGACATCAAAGCAGCTGAGGAATGCACACAATGCAAATGAGCCATACCTCAGAGCTGGTGCTTAACCACAGCTGTGCCTCTGCCTGTGCTGTGGGATAAGCCAATGGGTCCCTTTCTGAACCTTCTTGTTTTGAGCTCAGAGCTGCTCGTGGTCTACACCGGGGCTTTGGTCCCACCATCAGGGCAGAGGTGTCAGGTCAGGCATGGAGCCAGTATTGTGGAAGCATGTCCTGCATAGTCCTGAGGTACTGATGGAGACTGGGAGAGGAGCAGGCAGAGCACAGCTCCCATGGGCACCTTTGCTGGCATCAGTGCAAGGACACACGCTTCTGCTTCCCTGAGCACTTCGTGGCTCTTGTTTTTGCTGCTAGTAAAAGGGAATATATGACAAATAGAAGCATGGGCCTGACTGCCCAAATACTAGATTGTCCAGGCAATGGAGGACCAGCTTGGCACTCCCAGAGACCGCTCGCAACACTGTCTGCTCTAAATCCTATTCCTGTAATTGTTTTTTATTTTGCCATTGAACTTGGAGGAAGCTCAAAGACCATTAGTCATGATTTCTGCTTTCTGGGATTTTGCTGTTTTATTTGTTAATGTTCTCTGAAAATGCTAACCGCAGGGAAATGGTCCCTAGCCAGAGGCTGAGCTAGAGTGGCTCGGATGACTTCGAAGATCAGAGTATTTTATAAGAACAAGGTCTCCAGTTCTGCAGAAACATGTCCTTTGTCTTGTGTTCCCTTCTCTGCTGGGCAGGCATCAGTGCTGCAGGGCCAGGCCTGCCCCATGGCTGGGCAATGAGAGCACCATGTGATCCCAGTATCCTGATGCCCTGGCTACAGGGCCATGTTTCCTGTCAGTGTCACAGGTGAGAGGGAGCAGCTGGAGCTGCTTTTCAAACGGGGACGGTAGAGAAGCACTAAGGATTTCTTTCGAAGAGCAGAGCATGGAGGCATGCCTGAGGCATGTCTGGGGCATGTCTGGGGCGTGTTTGAGGCACATTTGCTC
Organism: Neopelma chrysocephalum; assembly: GCF_003984885.1. Classification (NCBI taxonomy): domain Eukaryota; kingdom Metazoa; phylum Chordata; class Aves; order Passeriformes; family Pipridae; genus Neopelma; species Neopelma chrysocephalum. Next base: position 3,907,110 of record NW_020897761.1, on the reverse strand, counting down.
CCTTGGCAGGCTAATGATGCTGCCTGCTGCCTTGTGCTGCCTGCTACAGTGGAGCAGGAGCAGGCTGCCCCAACTTGTTTAAAGTCTGGAGAAATCCAGGGCTGAGGAAGCAGGAAAAAGTGCACCTGCTGTCAGCTCTGCAGGAAAAGGCTGTGGGCAGTGTCTATGCCTTTTGGAGGGTTCATGGGGAGTTGGAGCTCTGGGAGGCAGCAGCTGTTCCTCCTGTGGTACAGATGGGGGTTCTGAAAGCCCCTTTTGCTGTGCTGCCCAGCTGGGAGAGGGGACTCAGCCTGTCCCTCTGGACCGGGTGTGTTCCCCGAGCCTCAGCAGCAGGCCAGGGTTTGTCACAGCTGGGCAGTGCCTTGCAGCTGCATCGACCCAAAAAAGCCCAGGGGCAGGCGTAGCAGCCCCATTCAGCATCACTGATATTGAGTCCAGAGCTGCAGGGGCCTGGGAAGCAGCAGAGAGCCCAGCCCAAGCCAGACACACACCACAGCTTGCCACAAAGGGAGAGGAGAGGGAGGGAGCAGCATCACTGAAGAAGTGGGGCAGTACTGGGCTACACAGCCTGAGCATGACTGCCAAGAAGCAGTCTCTTGGATGCTGATGCCACATTACATCTCCTCACAGCCCCTGTGACCAATGTCTCCTCTCCACCATGGGCACAGTGGGATCATCGCCTGTTCTGTGCAGGCAGATGGCCATGGTGCCATGGGACCAGCTCGTGGTGTGCTGCTATGTCAGACTCCTTGTCTCTGTGCATGGGTCTTTTGGAAATCCCCTGGCACCTTAGCTAACCCATGGTGGCTGTGTCAGGCTGGTGGAGGTTGAGGCTGGAGGATTAGGGAGATCAGGGATGGCTGGGGCTGCCACCACAGCTCGCTCTGTCGGGGAAATTCCTTGGCATTTTAGCAACATCTTTGCACCACCCTTATCTGTGGTTTCCTGTGCACTTCAGAAGTGAGTTTTCTATTTAATGCACATCATCTAAAGTCTAATTTCTTCCTGGGATCACCAGGCAGAAACCCATCGCCCTTCAAGCACAAAGGCAGATGCATGTCCTTGGCGTGCCCTGGTCCCCACTAGCCCCCAGCTAAGAGGGAATCCTGGGGAGGGAATCCAGGGAGTCTCACTTGGCACAACAATGCTGCTTTTCCCCTTTTTGGGATGGGCCCAGTGAATTACATGTCCATGGAATAACAGAGAGGATTCAGCAGTGTCTGGGTAAATGAGATCTTGATCTTTATGTGCCCCCTCCTGTAGTGTTTTTTTCACAGAATCACAGAATCAATTAGGTTGGAAAAGACTTCTGAGAGTCCAACCAATGACCCAACATCTGGACCATGACACTAAGTGCCACATCTGGTCTTTTCTTAAACATCTCCAGGGATGGTGACTCCACCACCTCCTCGGGCAGTCCATTCCAATATCTATTCATCCTTTCTGCAAAGAAATTCCTCCTAACATCCAACCTAAACCTCCCCTGGTGCAGCTTAAGACTATGTCCTCCTGTCCTGTCATTAGTAGCCTGGGAGAGGAGGTTGACTCCCACCTGGCTACAACCCCCTTTCAGGGTGTTCTAGAGGGTGATGAGGTAAACCCTGATCCTCCTTTTCTCCAGGCTAAACAACACTGATCTCTGGAGGACACCACTACTGATCAGCTGCCAACTGGATGCAGCACTGTTCACCACCACTCTCTGAGCCCGGCCAGCAGCCAGTTCCTAACCCAGCAGAGAGTGCCCCTGTCCAAGCCATGGGCTGCCAGCTTTTCCAGGAATGTGCCATGGGAGATGGTGTCAAAGGCTTTGCTGAAATCCAGGTAAGCAACATCCACAGCCTTTCCTTCATCCACCAGGTAGGTCACCTGGTCATAAAATGAAATCAGGTTGGTCAGGAAGGACCCGCCTTTCCTAAACCGGTGCTTACTGGGTCTGATCCCTTGATTGTCCTGTATGTGCCGTGTGATCCCACTCAAGGAGATCTGCTCCATAACCTTGGCAGACATTGAGGTCAGCTGACAGGCCTGTAGTTCGTCAGATCCTCCTTCCAGACTTTCTTGTGGATAGGCGTCACATTGGCCATCCTCCAGTCATCTGGGATCTTTCCGGTTAGCCAGGACTGATGATAAATGACGAGACGATAAATGATGATAAATGGTGATTAAAAGCTGGACAGCAGCTTAGTGAGCTCTTCTGCCAGCTCCCTCAGTGCCCTAGGGTGAAACCCATATGGTCCCACTGAGCTCTTGGGTTCAGACTCATGTTGGTGAGTCACGGAACTGCAGAGCTCAGGAGATTCGTCACGGCAGCCCCCAGCCAAGGCCACACCTGACAGGTGCCCCCACAGCCCCGGGCCATCCCACACTGTGAGAAAGGCTCTTCCAAAGCCCGATGAAGCCGTGATGTAAATATCTGTGAGATACTGGGGAATTCCTCCTGGCCCATTCTCACGGCCCAGCTCTGGAGTGCAAGATAACAGGACCTCACCTCATCTGTGTACAGAGAGCTGCAAGTGACAGTGGGGATGACTTAGGGAAAATGGTCTGAAAAGCAGATACTATGGCCAGCTAAAAGCTTCTCTGAGGGCCCTGCACCCATGAACATGGTCCACAGCAAAGGCATCCCCTGGCCAATGCAGGACAGAGCAGTTGCCATCCCACTGCCACCTCCCTGTGCACCCATTTCCTGCAGTTTATTTTCTCTCAGATGACTTGTGTGCTGTTTAGCACATAGAACTGTTTAGCATGGAAAAGACCTTTAAGATCATAGAGTCTAGACATTAACACATTAACTTGTCACTGTCTCTGAGGAATTTCACATCCAGTAACTCAAATGAATTAATATTGCGGGAACCCACAGGAAACCTGAGAAACGCAAATGTATTTCTCTTGCAATCAGCACCAACTGGGCCACGTGGCCTGATGCTGGCTGATGACGTATGTAAGCTCCAGAGAGCAGTGGAATGCTGTTCATTTAGGGGTTTAAATGCTTGCTTACTGCAGAGATCTGCTGTAAGCAACCTGGCTTCCCAAATAGGAGCTCATCCATCCATTAGCTTTCCAGTAATCTGAAATGCAATTTACCAACTTTATTTATTTCCTCCACATGGCCTCTTGGAGCAAATCACACCTCATTTACAAGGCAGTCACCAGAAGGCAAGTTAAACTGAGAACACTTGTGCTGGGGCTGATTTGGAACCAGGGGAAGGCACAGGCAGCCAGCCCTCCCGGCTCTAAGGTTTCGCAAGATGGGTGATCCTTTGCAGCACTTAGCAGTGATTAAGTTTGCTTAAACTGATTATCTGCTGGAGCAGCTGACAGACAGCAGATTGCCAAGACACTTTTTGGGCCCAGAAGCTATCAGCTTGAAAAGAGGTCTAAGAGAAGCATAAAAATCTGGACTGGTGAGGAGAAGGGAGACAGGCAGCGGTCAGAGTGGGCTCATCAGTGCCACACTGTCAGCTTGTGATGAGATAGACTGGATGCAGCTTGCAGGGCTCACTCCAGTGGTTCCCCTGCCACAGCTGTTTCTATTTTGCTTTTGGGGGCATCATTGGGTTATCTTGAAGGAAATTTCTGCCCGTTTCCTGTCAGCATGGCAAAACTGCTTGTTGTGGAAACCAGATTGTTATTCTCCCTACAGTTCTCATCAAACCCAGCACAGAGACAGAGGGACTGGTATTCCCTGCAGAGGCAAGAACTGCTCAAAAATAAAATCTGCCCAAGCAATTTTTGATTTGGAGCACAACAACTGCCTGTGGTGCCAGAGAACTGCAGCTCAGGTGCTCTCAGCTCTCTGATCCTCAAAGGCAGCGCCAGCTGGGCATGGACACACAACTCTCTCAGCTCTTTAGCTCCTTTCTGGAGCCTCAGAACAGTGCTGGTTTCTAGCCAGGCTTTGAAGCTGATCTCAAGCAGCCCCTGCAGAGAGGGCAGGATGGAGAATGGCACTCCAGGGACAAGGCTGTGTCCCTCTTCTGCAGACAGTGCTCCTCTCAAGGACCTGGTGTCCAGCACAAAGAAAGTCTTTGCCCCTGAAGTCTGTCAGCCTCTGACAGATGGGGCTTTGCTTTCTTATCTTCAGAGATGTCTAGAAGAATTACAAAAGTCTTGGGAAGGCAAGCACTGGATTGCTTTGATCTTAGGAAAATCACATCCTTAAGTAATGCATTTTTACCCCATACTTGACTACATATATACTGACTTGACTACATACATACTGTGTTATTAAAAGCCTATAAAGGGCTCTGCATGGGGTGGAGAAGTGCCACCAACCACAATGCCCAGCATCAACCCCCCCTGCTCAGCTTGAGGGACACTTCTGACAGGGATCAGTTGACATCCACTAGTTTTGGGATGTCTGCCTTAGAATCACAGAGTGGCTTTGATTGGAAGCAACCTTAAAGGTCGTCTAGTTCCAACCCCCCTGCCATGGGCAGGTATGCCTTCCACTAGACCGGGTTGGTCAGAGCTCCACTCAGCCTGGCTTTGAACACTTTCAGGCGTGGGGCATCCACAGCTTTTCTGGACAACCTGTGCCAGTGCCTCACCACCCTCACAGTAAAGAATTTCTTCCTAATATCTAATCTAAACCTGCTCTCTTTTAGTTTGAAGCCATTCCCCCTTGTCCTGTCACTACAGGCCCTTGCAAAAAGTCTCTCTTCATTTTTCTTGTGGGCTCCCTTCAGTTCACAATCGGGTCACCCAAAAACTTCTCTTTTCCAGGCTGAACAATCCCAATTCTCTCAGCCTCAGGGGAGCAATGCTGTCCCAGGATTGGAACATCAGACAGAGACTCCCAGGCTCCTACTATTGTCTATGCCTCTGTCAATACTTTCAGTGCAAAGGTACAGGGAGCTCTGCACAGGAGTGCACATTTAGCTACCGGCAACCAGAGCTGGCCAGAGAGTGACAACGCTCCTGCCCTGCATCTGTCTCTCAGGCAGCTCCACAAAGCCCTGGCCTCCATTTCAGCAGGACACATGGCTGAAGGACAACCATTTGACTCTGTTTCAGAGGCTGGAGTAGTAGCCCCTTCACCTCAGCTTTCTCCAGCCCAGACTCTCTCTGTCAGGGTTAGGCTCTTCCTGGCTGCTGGGGGCAGGTGTGGCTCTCGGGCAGGGCCCATTGTGCAACTGGAGCTGCCTGTCATGGTGGGCTCCTGGAAGGCAGCGGCGCTGCCTGCAGACACACACCCCACCCTAAAAATTTCCAGCTGACTCGAGCAGTTTCAGTTTTTCCATCCTAAATTCTGCCCAAGTCATTGCAGTATTGATGATATCGCAGGGTGGAGAGACATGACTGCTCCACTCCTAGCACTACACAGATGACTCTGCCACATTATCAGCTGAACTTCTCCGGGATTTTTCTTTTTCTTTCTTTCTAAATGCCAGAGGTCTTTAACTGCAAAGAAATCAACATTTTTTGCTGGAAAAACTGCAACAAACTCATATCAAGCAAATGCAAGAAAGCAAAGCTGACCAAAAGTCAGCTCTTCCAATGGTCCTACTGGAATGATAAAATGCCAGGGGAACAGATTAAAAATCCCCCCTTCATTCCGGTGTCACCGTGGGAGGCAGGGTGGGCCATCAGGCAGGGCTAAGTGCATCACAATCTTGAGAGAAGTGTGAGTGCCATGTTAAGCCGCAGGGGCTTTATTTTCCAGCACTAACCAGCATCTCTACACAGATCTACACTGATTTTGCAGATGGTAAGTAAAGCAACAGATGAGTCATAACCGCAAATACCATTTATCCATTAGCAACATTACCCTGCCAGGATTAATGCAACCATGGAGAAATTAGTGGAAGAAGTAGAAAAATGACTGGCAGAATCTTTGCCTGAAAGGTGGGAAAGTGGGCATGAAACCTGGCAAAGCACAGCACAAACCATTTGAGGTTTGATGGTGCCTCACAGCTCGGTCTCTTACAAGTACCACCATAATCCACCATCAAAGCAGGATGGGACACCGGCTTGGAGAGAGTGGCCTGCTTTCCCCTCTGTCCCAGCCTGCCCAGCCAAGCTGGTGGCCTCGTTCCCATCAGGACTCACACAGCTTTGGGTGTCCTTGGGAGCTGCCAAGGGTATGTGCAAGAGTGAACCTAAATGTGGACAGATTTCCCATCACTTCCATCTTCAAATCAGGACTGGAAATGTCACAGATTGATGAGAGCCTGTGGCATTAAGAGAAGAGAAACCCCCACTTGCACCACGGCTGCCTCCCTGCTCGCTCGCTGTCTGCCTTCGGTTGACCTAGTTGAGTCACAGGGACATGGCGAGCGAGAGACATCCTGTGCTGTGGTTGGCACTGATGCTGCCTGGGGAGGCAGAGGGGCTTCTCCAGAGGGCCACTGCCTGCCCCACGTAGGTGGGGGGAGCAGGGCCAAGAGGTGAGTGCCCCGAGGCAGGGCCGGTGGAAAGAGCCAGCTCTTGCTTATATTTGTGTCATGCCCGTGTGTTCTCTGTGCTACAGTCCAAAAGGAAAAGCTGATTTTTTTGATTTTTCTTCCTCTTACCAGAGTGAAGGAAGTTGCTGATGGCTCTCTCCCAGCTGATGTGTGGGAGAGATGGCACAAGCCAAAGGCACAGGTTGGGCAGTGAGGAAGGGAGCCAGGCTCTGGGTGAGCTCCTGCAGGGACCTGGCTGGGTGCTGACCCCCAGTTCAGACATGTTAAAGCATGTTCAGACATGTGTTCACTGCTTGTGAGTGCCTTCCTTGCTTGATCTTCAAAGACAACATATCCACATATTGAGTCATTGCTTGGTGTCTTATCTGATCATTGTCCCCCCATGGGACCCATCCCAGGCAGCCCCAGGGAGCCCTGTGGGGGCAGGACATGTCTGACCTCCTCCCAAGGCTGCCGAACCTGGGACAGTGGGAGGCAGACACTGCTGCCCCTGGCTGTGGCCCTCTCAGCAGCCCACAGGCACAGAAAGCCTTTCCTGGGAAAAAAAACAGATTTATTCTAGGCACTAAAGATTGCACAGAATTGCAACAGAAAGCCTGAGGCCTCTTTTTTTTTTTTCACTCTGAAATGTCTTTTTTTCTGTGCACAAGCTTTTTTTTGCAGGGAAGGTGATCAAAAAGAAAAAACCTCCCCACACCAGTGAGCTGGATTCAGGCTTAGGAAAGAGTGTAAGGAGCTGGACAGCTGCAGGGAAGAGCTGGAGACAGGTTCAGCTTGATACATACCAGAGGAGTATCCCTGGGGCCAGCTGAGGCCTCTCCAGCTATAAAGGGCATGGGCTTTGCCCCAAGCAGAGTCAGGAAAGCGAGGTTTCACTTCACCTCTGAGGTGCCACAGATGGGGTACAGGTGACCCCCTGTAGCCATGTCCCAGAGCTGACCTGTTTCCACGTGGGCTGGTGGATCTGGCCACTGCGGCTCCCTCCCTGCCCAGGTGTTATAGTTTATCTTTCTTTTTCATTATTCCTTACGGAACATTTCTTTCTCGTTAAACTGAGGCACCAGGGCAGACACCATGAAAGGGGAAGAGATGCTGTAAAAACAAAGGTAATTTGGGGCTCTTTCTCCCATCCGCAGCCATGAAGGGAGCTGAGCATGTCGGCAAGGAAAAGTCATCTTATGGGAATAAACTGTCTTGCTCAGATCTGAGTTATCTGTTGCATCTGTACTGAAAATGCAACTGAAAGAATTAGTCTTTTCTGGTTCAAAGAAGATGTATACACTAAAAAAAGCACAGAATCCTCGAACACTATATAAGGAAGAAATGGTTCAAGATGTTACCAAATTCCTGAGTTATAACTTATTGATTTTGCAGTCGTGCAGGGAAAATATTCAAGAGCTGTTTGTAGTGAAGATATTTAAGAGCTATCCAGAGGGCTGTACCTATCTGAAGAAAAATGAAAGACAGCAAATTCTCCAAGTACCTGTTTCACATATGAGCTCTAGTGGACAGAGGGGAGAGGACACTGCTGGGAGTACATGTTGCCTGAGTTATTGTGTCTGCCTTGGTGAGGAACCAGGAAACATTCCCTCTCTGCCAAGCAAAGAGGGCAATCAGCCAAAGGCACATGGAGTTCATTATGGGATGCTGGGAAGAGCCTTCTGAGACTACACAGGATTTACTGTGGGATGTATGAGGAAAGGAACAAACAGAGGAAAGGGATTGATCAAGGTGGGAAAAGGGGACAAAAGGGACTGCTCAGATGCCTGTCTGACTGTGCCCTGTGCCTAATTGCTGTGGCATGGCCCATCTGCTTTCTAAACTCTCTTCACATGTTTCCCTGGTGAGGGTCTCTGCTTGGTGTGCACGTGTGTGTATGGAGGTCGGAGTGCCAGTGAGGGCAAAGCAACCTGTGTGACAGGATAGCAGCTGCCAGAGAGACTGGGGTGTGGGTGGGTATGTTGGTGTGTACGATGGCTAGCAAGCAGTAAGCCAGGCCAGCTGGAAACTAGGATAAAAGCCTCAGGAGACAGGAGGATGGACTGGAGAGACTGTATGTCTAAGACCAGCAGCTGAAGGAATTCATATGTTCTGCTGTGGGCTTTCATCCTGATAAGCCAGAGAGGGGAAGAGGATGAGGCCACTGGTGCTGCTTGTGTGAGGACTGTGGATTTTCTTCCTCTGCTGATCTGCATGGCTGACTGTGTGAATATATATCTATACACACACACACACGTTGTGGGTATATATATGTTCTGTGTGCATGCACATTGAGCCTTGCTGCTGGCTGGGCCCAGGGAGCCAGAGCTGCAGCAGCATTATCAGTGGGACACTGGTATGAACTCATATTTGCTTGCCTGCCTGCAGAGAGGTGTCCCCTCTCAAGGTCCCCCAGGGTGCAGGGGGTGCTGGCTGCAGGCAAGGGAGCCCTGAACATGCCTCTGAAGCCCAGCCACGTCCGTGTGTCTACGGGAGAAAGCAGGCTGGGCTGTTTGTATTTCACCTAAGGGCTAGTGAAAGTGGCAGGTGGAGAAGAAAACAAACACAGGCCAGCTGCAAACATCACCGGTGAAGGGCTGACTGCTCGGCCTCCCTGCGTTTCGTTCCGCAACACTTGAACTCCTCCTGCCCGCGTCCCTCGGGGCTGACAGCGCGGCGGCTGCGTGGGATGGGCAGGCAGCTCCGGGGGCTCTGGTGCCAACCACAGCCTTTGTGCTGTGCCCCCCGCCCCCTCTTTACAGCCCGCCGGAGCACGAGTGCTACTGTAATACAGAGAAAGCCTCTGGCCGGGTTAGTCATCCGAGGCTCTCGGTGCTGCCTCGCACCCCTCGGGCGGGCGCTGCGGAGGGACGCGCTCGCCTGCAGAGCCCCCGCAGGTACCGAAATGCACGGCCGGGGCTGGGGGTGCCTCGTCCACGGCACCCACGGGCTGCTCCTGCAAGTGCTCATGGGCTTTTGGCAGCCACGAGCGAACGGGGCCTGGCTGCGTGTTTTATGGTTGTAGGAGAATTAGCAGCTGGGAAATATTTCCTGCCCCTGCTGTGTTATGGGCTTATGTCATGAAGACAGAGAAAGTTGCCTTAGACTACAAGGCTCAAGGACTATCTGCCGGGGACACCCTGGGAGAAGGGGCCGAGGACTGCTGGATTTTTGGAGATCTGGACCTTTTCTCATCTCAAACAGAAGTAAAAGTTTAAGCCTATGGAAACGCTGTTGTGATAAGAACTTATCAGTCATTCACTCAAGCTGCACCTTCGTAATTCGGTGTTTTACAAATAAAGGGAATAAAAAGAGAAAACTGAGCAGGTTGTTTCTGTGTGCTGTCTTAGAGATTGGCATGAGGTCCCACCAACTTTCCTCCTGCAGGGTCCAGAGAAGGGAATGGTGATGCTGCCAGGAAAATCTCTATCAGGACTCAAGTGACCAAGTGCTATATTTGATGCTTTTTACAGTGAATAAAGTTGATTTAATTGCTGATGAAGTGGTCAGGTCTTAAGGAGTGGTGACCATTATCTGATTATAGTCATTATGAGCAAACAGGGGGCAGCCCCAGCCAGTAATACAGCTACTAGATATTTCAAAAAAGCTAATATAAGTTAGGGGAAATTATGAGCCAAACTGACCAGGTGGAAAAAACAATAACTAAATGACTGTGAATGGAAAGTTAAAGAGCTTTTTAAGAATTATTTAAGGAACAGTAAAGGAAACAATTTAGCCAGAAGCTTAAAGCTATTAGAGATAAGAAAACAATATTCAGAAAACATGAAAAGGAAAGAGTTCATAGTGTTGACAAGGGAGAGACTATGAAGCATCGTACTGGTCAATGTGCTTTTGTTGACACCAGATCTTGATTCAGTCTCTGCAGTTCCATAACCAATGGACTAACATTTGCTGATGGTGAGAGGCAGGTGAAGCAGTATTGCAGCATCCTGATTAGCAAAGGATGCTAAAATAGCATCCCAATGAAACACTGGCAAAGGGATGAAGTGTCCTAAGTAGGAAGTGGCACTGTACATGTGTCTTTCTCTCTGGGCTTGGCTGGGGCAGGAATGACATTTAACCCTTTTCCATCACTGTAATGCACCAGTTTGAAGTAAATGCAAAGCAATGACCACCGATTAAAATGCACAAGCCACAGCAAGATAGAGGCTGGGGTTTGCTGACAGAGGTGTTGCAAGCTTCAGCCTGTCTCTGTCCCAGAAAAGTCACAAGCCCTTAACTCCCTCTCTCCTTACTGCAGTGTCTGCTTGCACACCACCCATCTGCTTCTCCTTCAGCTGTTTAAGGCTAACAAAAGGCAAATGCAAGTCTTTCCCAAAACCCTACTCGCAATTCCTTTCGTCATGTTTAAAAGAAGTGAACAGGTTAGAGGCACACAGGAAGAATCAAGAGCTCCAATAAAACCTCATTTTTGGGAGGGGTGACTTTGGGAACATCTTTGCTGACCAAAAAAACCCCCACGGGGGTGATGAGGGGAAGCAAACAGTCTGATGATGACAGTGCCAGATAGGCAAGAGAAACCACTTAACCCAGAGTAGAGCTGTATCTGGGGCATCACAGCCTTCATGTCCCTCTCAGAGGTTTCTAACACCACAGGAATGAGTGGGAATGGAGCTGGCTAAACCAGCTGAATGTCTGAATGTCAGGTATAGAATTATTACTTTTTTTCATAGCTTGTTTATTCTCTTTACCAGAAAAAATTTCAAAAAATGTATTGATATTCTCTCCTGATATCTTACAATATGATGGTATGTTATGGTGGGATTTTTGACTGAAGCAACTATAAGACAAAGATGTATGTGGCTAAGTTCACCTCAACCTTTTAAAGGTGCTACAGTGAATGCTTAGCCCCTACCCACTCAGCTGATAGTGTGGTAAAGGAAGTCCACTCCGAGGAACAGAATAGCACACTCCACAGTGAGATAGAGAGATAACTGTCAGGGCAAAAAGACCACCACCAGCAATGGAAAATCTCCCATCACATCCAAAAAGTGACCTTTAGCAGCAGCTGACCTTTAGAAACCTAATAACTCTTGTGTGAAATGTGGTGACTGAGGAAATACTGACTTTGGCTTGCTGGGAAGGCTGCACTGCTGCCCCATGGGGCTGTGCTGAAAACCACAACGCTGACGTTAAAAAATGCCATTAAATACTCGGCTCTTCCCCAGTCACTGCACCCACTTACAGGTGCCACCCAACCTGGCTCCAAGAAAAGCTGCCAGCACTATCATCGAGGCAGGTCCTGATCCTGCCTGCCTTTGCTGTGCCCAATGCAGCTGGCGCTCAGCATTGTGTCCCTCTTGGAAAATAGCCGTCTCTTGGCCTAAGGGCTGTGACCACCAGGAAAAATGACTACGCGCAGCAGTGAGGCATCAGCAGCTGCTGGAGGTGTGCCCTGGGGAACCTATTCACTGCTCGGCCCCTGCTCCCATAAAGCAGCATTGTCAGAAAACTCCCAGTGCAGCAGTGTTGGATGAGGCACAATGTGATTTACCTCAGTGATGATGCTCCTCTTTTGGGATCTCTCCACAAAATCCTGGCTCTGCCTAAATGCCAATATTTTTCTTTGCGATTTCACAACGTTTTCACTACTTCTTTCTCAATTTTACACTGACAAATGTAGCGTGACTTACATAAGCTCCTTCTTTCTGCCTCAATGCCTCTGCTGACAGAAATCCTTGACATGCACATCAGCCAAAGAGTGGCTGTATGCAAGGAACAAGAAAAAGCCACGTGGAAGTGAAATCAATCACAGAACATTTAAAGGGCCTCCCCACTCACCACCTCCAAGAATAAACTTTCAGCTCAGATTCATATCTATGCTGATATTTTAGTAATGGACCATATAATATTTTTTCACTTTAGAGTGACTTAAGCAACTAAAATCAGTCAGGAATCAACAGATTCTTGATGTGCTAAATGTGAAAGACATTAGTATCTTTGATGATCAAGGGAGAGAGATACTTCTTTTGGTTCAGAGACACTGGAGCTGGAATTTACAAACAGTTTGGATAAAATTCCTTGAATTTGATAAATAATCTGGCTTAGTTATAAAATACTTTATTTCTGGAGTGGGCAGAGACATTAAACAGCAGTAGCTGGGGCACACAAAAATCTTGCCTTTGTAACACTCTGATTTTCTCCCTCTCAAAGGCTTCCTTTGCTATTTCTCACTGTTTTACTGAATCCTGAGGCAAAGACAGCTTTGTTGGAAAACAGGCAACCACACACAAGAAGACAACCCAACACTAGGTGTAAATGGTATTATTTGACTGCAGCAATGAGAGCAACAGCACTGCTCTCCAAGTACAGGCCAAACCTTTAAATTATAGGTGAAAAATACCAGCAAGAGCTGTGAGCTGTGAGCGTGTCCCCAGTCCTGCTTGGCTTACCAGAGGGCCCAGAGGATTCCCAAGGGGAAGGGCACGATGCAGAGGGGCAGGTCCCAGAAAGACAAGGTATATCCTTCCATTTTGTCAACAAACCATCAATAATCACTCAACAAGCTCCACGTCTGTGGAGCAGAAGTTTCATACAGACCATGCTTCATGTATCTTATGGAAAAGAGAGTCAAAACTATTGCTGAAGGTGCAGTGAATACCCACAGCTACTCCTCTGCCCAAGAGGTTTCCTTGTCCCACAGACAATATCAGGTTTTGTTCTTGGAAACTCATACTGGTTGCTACTTATTTCCTTTTTCCTTCCAGATATTTACAAACAGGTTAATTGGTTCTTTCACTGTTCTTCTGGGAAGTAAAGTTAAACTCTCCTGCATAATTCCCCAGTTTCTCCTTTTGCAGGGGTGAGAGCACTTTCCCAAGAAATAAGAGCTGAATCAAGGTGGGTGCCAGTAAGGGCTGCCAGTCCTTGGGCAAAGGTCCCTGCCCCGTGACTCCCAAACACGGGTGCTCCCCATGGGCCAGGGCTGTGTTTTGTGGTGGGGATGCTCTATGCCCTGTCCTGCTGGTTGGGCTACTGGCAGGCTGGGACAGCTGAGTCCTGGTACAACCATGACATTGAAGGATTTATCCTTGACTCTGACCAGCATTCTTTTTTCAAGGTTTTTAAAACACTCAGCTCCCCAGTCTGGGAAAGCTCAGAAATGACGGCCTAAGGTAAAAGATATTGGATTGCTGTAAAAAAACCCACAACCCATCAACCAACCAACCAAACACCAGCAAGCCATACTACCACCTAAGTCTGGTTTCCTTCAGTCCTTGCAGGAATAACATTGCTGCATGTGCCACCAAGAGGCACTTCTTTAGAAAACTTAGCAAGACAACCAGAGCACCAACAGGCTCACGGAGCCCCAAAGCCACCCCTGCCTGCCTGCTCACTAGAATGGCTTGATGACTGCAAAAGGTTGGGGCAAACCCCAAGAGGCTCCAGCTTTAGGGGCCCTGTGGAAGAGGAACCAAAATAATTTTGATAAACACAGCAAATTCTAGCAATTGCTAGCAATTCTAGCAATTGGGTGTGCGCAGCATGTCTGTGATGTGTCGGGATTCCAAAGGTTTCCTCTCAGGTCAAGCAGGGGCTCTGACAGCCACCAAGCGGCCTGCATTTGTGTTTCAATATGCAGGGCAGGAGGACAAGCTGAAAGCAATTAGAACCACAGAAGAGTCTGTGCAGGGGTGTTTGTGATGCCCCTGAACGAGCTGTTCTCTTTCCTATTTCGAATACAATGCCAAGGATATTACTTGAAATGCAGCTTTCAATCCTCTGTGCTACCAGTGCTGCTAACCCAGGGCGAGCGACACTTGCACTGGGGGAGTACAGAAATGACAAGGCAATTTCAGAAACACATAAGCACAACCTTCACCCCCCTTTTATATTTTTTTTTTTTTTTTTTTAGAATTTAAGAAACAAAATCAGTACAAAATCCAGAGCTGGGGAGAGGGGAGATGAAGATGGGCAAAAGCTTGCATCTGGTTCAAAGGCATGTACACAAAATGTGAGAATTACAGGTGCACAAGAGTCTGAGACAGCTTAGATCAGCATCCTGGCATATTTGCAGAAACTGAGCAGTGAGCAGCAAGCCTTTTCTGGAGGGAGCAGGTTGGGAGCACTCAGGGCAGAAGAGGTCAGGCTGTCTGTGTTCAGCAGAGCTGCTCTGACACATGGCAATGCCCGCTGTGACACACGGCAGTGCCTGCTCTTCCAGGAAGGCAGCCATGGCCTGGTGACTGTGCACTCTCATTCTGTGGTTCCCCACTGAAACACTGACAAGTTCATCAGTAGGCTCTGCCAGACCTGCAGCTGGCTGCCTCTGCAGACACTTGCTGCCCCTGCAGACACTTGCTGCCCCTGCAGACACTCACTGGTGTCTCATGCTACAGGTGGGACTGCAGGTACGGGGCAGCCCTGGCCCCATGCCCTCCTCTGTGCCTACCTGCTTCAGCTGCAGTGTCAGCCATGGGGACTGCAAGTGATGGGGGTCTGGAGACACTGACTCTGAGCCATCCCTGCAGTAGGAACCTCCAAGCATGAGGAGGCACTTGCTCAAGCATTGTTCTGCCCCTCTGAGCCTGTTTTGCCTTTCCTGTGGGACTGGGACAGCTGGGACTCAGCTTCCCAGCCACCCCTGCCTTCCATCTGCGCTGCAGCTGGCCTCTTGCACGAGATCTCTGCCCATGGGGGAAGGACCCAGACTTGGATTTGTTTCTCACCGGGAAGCTACTCTGAAGCCACATTTGAGGTTTCCTCATCTCCAGAGTCTCTGTGGACTCACACATACCACCAAGCACCTTACAGATAGACAACAGAGATGCAAGTAGGGTGAATATTTTTCTGGGGACCTAGACATGACATTGCAGATCCGTGGGAGAAAATTATCTTCTCCACATCCCTCTGGGCCCAGCAGGCCCCCACAACACATCAAGTTATCCCTTTGCTCCTCTGCAGGTCTTGGGCAAGCCCGAGGCTCGTCACGGCTGGTGCTGAGCCCCGTGTGGCTGAGTGACCACCGGGTGCCAAAGTCCTGCCTCCAAACTCATACTCTGCATCCAAGGGAACCACTCTGAGACAGCACAAACCCTCCTTGCCACAACTGCAGCTGTATTTCTGGTAGAGGAAGGAGGGTCAGGGCTGTTCCCAGGGCCTCCCGTTGGGCTGGGGCTCAGTCAGGGGCTCCAGCACACCCAGGAGAGAGGGGAATGAGAATTTCCATGCACTCAAAAGCCAGTGGAACATTTAATAGCTGAACCTTCTTCACTAAGTTTCCATGACCTGGGGACAGATCTCTCTCTCCAGACAAACACCAGAGTGTGTTCCAGACTCAATCCACCAGCTACCTGCAACTCAAGGTTATTTTTCAAGAGCAAGGATAGTGGGCATGGGGTGTCCTCACAGCACGTTACCTACCCAGCTGCTGGACTCCCCCTTTCATCTGGTTTGTATTTATAGGAAATATCCTTGCCCAGATGGAAAAACACATGAAAGAACATTACTCTTGCTTCCTTTGCGTGCAGGTTATATGCTTGTCAGGACATGTGCCTTGTGACAGGTTGAAAGAGCACATTTTGGGGAAGGGAAACTTTCTGACAACTCATCCCTGGAAGGCAGACAAATGATAACACTCCCAATGGGCTTAATCTGGGAGAAGGCAGCACCTGACCTCAGTCATGACATGGTAATTATAACAGAAAAAAAAATCCGGCAAAAAGAGCAGTGGAAAGAGCAGTGCTGGACTGCTCCCGAAAAAGGATACAAAGCCTGTCCTAAATAAGCACAGGAGGTGTTCCCTGATGCAGACAACTGACATTTGGCAGTTCTGTGTGTCAGAAGCAAATATCACAAGGAGAACAAGCGAAGGGGAAGTGCTGGTGTCCTAAGGGATGGGCAGTCCTCTTCCAGTAGGGGAGCCTGGATGGCCTAGGAATGCCCCTCTCAGTGCATTCCCTGGACTACAGGTTTCAGTGTGTGCAAAAAGAGATGTTCCCTGAGCAGTTCTCCATTTTCTCCCTCCTAGGCTTTCAGGGCATCTCATGGCTTTAAGTTCACACACTAAATATGAAGAGAAAAGGGAAGCACATATTTTCTCTCCAATTCCTTATGCCATCCACCCGTCCCACATACCTTTCTACTCATTGCTTCTTTACAGAAAATCGATTTCAGGAGCATTATATGATGCTAAAAAAGTCCAGCCCTGTAAACCCCCCCCACCTGAAGAGAAAAGTGAGAGCTTTTGCAGACAAAAGACTGAGTGAAGACAAGCATTGTCCACCCAACTTTTCATGATTGTTGGAAAGATGACAGATCAAGATGTCCACAGTTGAAGCTATGAAAGACATAAACATATTTCCTTTCAAAGGCCCTTACTCAAAACTGAACTGGGATGCAATAAATCAGCCCCCACATTCACACACACACAAAAAAAAAAAAAAGAAAGAAAAAAGAAAAAAAAAGAAAAAAAAGAAAAAAGAAAAGAAAGAAAGAAAGGAAGGAAGGGGAAATTTAGATTAGTCACAAAGAAGTTCCCCCGCCTGCTTCTCTGGGTGCATAAAGCAGGCTCCTGAAGGCACTGTCTTTACTTCATCTCTGCTCCTGCGACAGGAGCACACAGCTCATCCATCCCCTGCCCCTTCTGGGCTCCTGCTGTACTTCTGGCTCCTTCTCCAGCAGTTGCTGGCAGTGAGGCTGAGATGGAAGGACAGCCAGAAGTAGAGCCAAGAAATGAAGAGCAGATGGATTGTGAAAGGGAACGTGCTGAGGATGAATGGAGGAGCTGGCAAAGAGGACAGGTTAGGAACACGCTGCACCTCGTGTCCGCGGTTGCTCAGTGGATATTACTGCTTGCCTGCCTGATTTACCTTGGTATAGATTTTCTGCAGCCCTCAACGGTAAGAGCTCATGTTCAACCCGTGGTCTTTGGCCTATAAAGATTTGTATGGGCTTTATTTTATAATTTTTTTTTTTTTAAGAAAAGAAAAAAGTTTTTAGGCTTGTCCTTATTCAAACCCCAAGTTTTTAATCCTTTCCTCATGATAGCAATTATTTTTATTTTTTTTTTACACTGCTTGTCCTCAAAACACCATCCAGTATTGCCCAGTGCAGGGCTTAGGGCCAAGTTGTCCATTAGAGAGATTGTTCCAAGAACGCTTTTTACGCGTTCTTCTGACTCCTTGCCCTACTTGCAGTGACTTGTGTGTATTTCCATTTAATTAAATAGGATCATCTGAGTGAATGAGAACCCAGATTGCCCATAAACAACTTTTAAAATGTATTATATGTGCTGGCAGATATGTGAGAAAGCAAGTTTTCTTGTGCCAGCTGTAGCAAGACCCTCTGAAGCCTTTTGGTGCTCTCAACCTGCCCACATCGCAGGGTTTGGGAGCAGTCATCTGTGTCTGCAGAGGACAGCCTGTGCGTGTGTGTGCGTGTGAGAAAGACTGATGTGGTCAGAGAGAGTTTCATGTACACATAACACCACTGCACACAGTATAAAGAACAGAGATGCCTGAAACTCACAGTACTTCAGCAAAAATCGCAGCAGACGCATTTGCCTCTTTCACGTGCTTGCAGGCTGGTGGATTGCCAACAGCCTTTCATGGCTATTTCGCTTGTGCACCAGCGACTTCTCCTCCCACACCTTCTCCAGGAGCTGCGTACCACTTTAAAGCTTGTTGTGCTTCGTTTTACCCGAGTTCATTCTTTCCTCCCACTTAGACTTGACAGAGTGACAAGCCAGGCGTGTAACCACGCAAGGGAGGGATGGCCTCGTGCTCCAGGTCCTCTGCACTTTAATGGAAACCCCTGTGCTCTGCACAAGTTGCACTGACCTGATCTCATGGTGGTTATTAAACTGCAGAATGATGAGCCTGGTAACACAGACAGACAACACTTGTCATTCAGGTCAGCCCTCTTCTCCTTCCACTACTTTGGAAGAGAGAAGAGAGTTTTTTGGAGAGTAAGAGAAGGGCAAGCTATCACACTGCTCAAGGTGCAGAAACCTCTCTTGGGTCACACTTTGGCTGTGAAGGCCCATCTCTCAGTATCTGGCTCTTCTGTAAAAATGTTACCTCTAATCCTCCTCTTCTAGAGAAGTAGGGCAGGGTCTGACATTTCTGCCTATAAGCCTTACAACCCAAGAGAGCAGCAGCTGAGGAGGGGATACAGTACAACCCTTCCTCAACAGAAAAAATTTGGACAGGGTGCTTGAGGAGCAGCAACTGCAACAGAAGATAAGTCCAGGTCCTAGGAGTCACCAGAGGACTTTTTCGGTTTTTAATACTTGCTAACTACAGGGTTAGGACTAGTTTCTATTATTTTAACAGATAACCATGGTGTCTGGTTTGGAGTGCACTGCAATGTGCAGGAGCAGTCTCGTGGGCTGTACGTGGGGGGATTTCATTGCAGTGCAATTACAGGGCTCAGCAGGATAACTGTGAACTGACCATATAACTGTCTGATGAAAGGGCAGGAGTACTAACCTGACTTGACTCTTCGGGCAGTTTAGGGAGATGGACATTATGGAAGAAGGGGCACAACAGCATGAGAGGCAGACTGGGAGTGCTGGTCCATGGGAGTGACTGAGTGGCTGTCCCTATAATAGGGAAGAGTCTTATTCTGCTCTCCAAGGCTGGAGAGTGCTGCACTAACTTTATTTGCAAGCCAATATCTGTAGTGTTTCACAGAAAGATCGTATGTGATTCCTTTCCATCATTCTCACAGCTCTGAAAAGAAAAACCCTGGACTGTTCTGTGAAACCACAGAACAAATAATGTGATGGCACATGCTAAGGAAAGTTAGCATCTGCAGCCCAGACTGTACTTAACTAAAAGGGACAGCGATCTCACTTCTGTCATGATGCCATCTGAGAGCAAGCCTCAGCTGAGATTTCCAAATAAGCAAGTTAAAAAAAAGGGTAGTGATAGTCTGCTTTCACTCATCTACAATTCCCATATCTCCTGGAATTACTTCCTCTTGCCACAGCTCTCCTCTTGCAAGCGAGGTAAAAACCCTAATCCTAATATCTCCTGGTGAGGAGAAGGTACAGCCCACTTCCAGAGAACAGTCATCTGCCATCTGTTTGACACAGGGAGTTGGGCCCATGACCACGGTGGCCCCCTCAATCAGCCCCCTGAGGTTTGCCGTACAAACCTATTCCTGAAACTTCTGCCACGTGGCTCTAGACACAGTGTCCCAGGCAGGAGGAAGTTTGGGGATCCAGAACAGGCAGGAATGAAGTTGCAAATCTGTGTGTAAATGATACAGAGAAATTTGAAGCAGTCAGTAAGAAGCACCTCTGTGATCCCAGCCCTTCTGGCACCCCTTCCTGCACACCGTAAGAAGGCAGAACAGAGAAAGAGAGGGGACTAACTTCGTTACTAGCTCACGGATGTCCTTCCAGTACTACTGACACATCCTCTCCTCAGCACAGGTAACTAGTAGATAATTGCAAAGTGCTTTGAGATCATGCAATAATTGGCAGAGATGTGTAAAACAGGTAATGTGCATTAGTGACAACGGGGCTGACATAATTGCTACAAGTTTGCCATCCAGCCTGTCTGCCTTTAACACACCCTGTCCACCAGTGGCCAGATCACACAGACTGCGGTGGATGTTGTTTGACCTCAGATGCTCAGTGACCCCATGATTTGCTATCATGTTGTTAGGAAACTATCTGGAAATCTCAGCTTCCTAAGCCAGGAGTGAAATGCTTGTGCACTCAGGTGCCTAGAATAAGAGCAAGCCCAAGATTCAGGCTACTGAGGCAGTGGATAGGAACGGTAATGCTAATGGAGACAGTTCCACCTGAGTCACGGCGTGTTAAAAGCTTGCATTTGGCAGCCGTAGCCAGCCTTACCGATGGAGCAAGTGCAGAGCATCAGCAGTGGCAGCACTAGGGGGTGCCAGAGCAGATTTTTCCCAGCACCGGCATCCACTTCACCCTCTGGCACAGATCACAGAGGGCAGCCCAGCTCCAGCCGCCTTCCCCTGCCACTTGCCTTTACCCAGGCACAGCACTGAGCCTGTAGACTTGCATGTCTGTGCTCACACTCTGCTCTGTCCCAACACGTTCCCTGCGCTCAGAGTGAAGGGGCTGCCCTGACCTTGTAACGCACATGAGACCAAATCCATGAAAGTCAGCCCAACCCACATCTCACCAGCCCACTTTCTCCCCCAGAAAGCCTTTGTAATAGGTGAAGAGATGGAGCAGCGAGCCTAATCTTTCAGTCTTTAATCAGGCAAAATGCTAAATACTTGTGGTTGTGAAGAGACTGCAGATTCGGGTCTTCTGTGGTTATGATAAGAGACAAGTTTGAGATGCAGAGTTCAGATTTAAAAATCCAATACTGAACCTTGATGTTTTGTGTATCTGATCAGTAAGATGCACATTTCTGTATTTGAATCCTTACATTCATAAAATACAAATTACAGAATCATAGAATGGTTAGATTGGAAGGGACCTTGAAGATTGTCTTGTTCCAGTCCCCCTGCCGTGGGCAGGGACACCTTCATGCTAGACCAGGTTGCTCATTCCCCCCTGTCCTGTCACTCCAAGCCCTCGTCAAAAGTCCCTCTCCAGTTCTCTTGTAGCCCCTTTAGGTACTGGAAGGTGCTTTAAGGACTCCCTGGAGCCCTCTGTTCTCCAGACTGAACAGCCCCAGGTCTCTCATTCTGTCTTAGGAGAGGTGTTCCAATCAATTTTAAACACATCTTAACACACTTAAGAGCCTGTGAGAGACACACATCCAGTAAGAGCCTGATTCAAAGTGCAAGGAACCATAAAGCCAGACCAAATTCTTGGTGCCCTGCAGCATGTGTGGGTCCCCACTCTGCAAACAATGCCTGTTTGCCAGGTGCCCCTGGCTGTAAGTCAGACTCGAGGCACTGATGCAGAAGAGGCTCTGCACCCCAAGGTCCTTCCTTACTGTTTGGTTTGACTCGATTACAGTCACCAGCATGGTTTTCTAAACAGGAACACTGCCTGGAGGGCTCAGTCCTGGGCTGGAAGTCTCACCGGCTGGGAACCCTGCTAAAATCCTATTTTATAATAATGATATAAAAGCAAGTATGGAGCATAGCCGGGTAGCAGCAGCTATGCCAGCTGAGGCTGCCTGCTGTGCTTTTGGAGGTGAAGCCCCAATCCTGGCTGGGAAACAAAAGTGATAGTGGCAGCAGCGGGGTGTCCACCAGGTGCCTTAACAAGGATTTCTCTTTTTCTTCCAGCCTCAGAGTGACGAAGTGCCGTGGACCCTCATCCGGTACTCAGGTGGGTGGGTTTTGGGGTAGGGGGCACCCTGCAAGGGTCCCTGGCCCCTCGATGATCCCTGGTTCCCCCAGTGCAGCACCACATTCCCCTGGCACAGAGGAAGGGCTCCTGGCTCCCCACTCTACTGTGCACCGACCCTAGGGACAACTGTGGCATCCAGTGGGCCCTAAAATGCCTAAATAGCTGTTATGTGCTTCGTGGCACAGTGATGGCTACTGCTTCTGATGGAGGATGGCTGTGGGAGAAAGGGGCCAAGTCTGCCCCAGTGCTGCAAGGAGCCAAATGAAAGAAAAAGGGTTTTCCCAGAGCGGAACAAAAACCCTGAAAATCTACGTGGAGTTCTACAACCCTTACCTATCTCCTAAAACAAGCTTTCACTTCGCGAATGAACAAGAAATGCATTTTTAGGAATTTACTGAGTACGCACGGCACACCCTGTATTTCTGAGACAAGTCAACGGTTTCCTGATGTATGAAAAATGTAAATGATTTCATGGGGAAGAGTGAGTGAGCGAACACACCGTATCAGAAGTAGCACCGCCCTGCATGCTGGCTACATTGGATGTTTGTCCCATGACATACCTCAGTGATAGAACCAATTACTAAAAGTTTTAAATCATACTGAAAATATTGTTGGCCGTTTTACTTTCTCTTAACAGTGTGAGGCAGCACTAAGTCTAATATAATATAAATTCATGTTCTTTAGAGGAAAAGCTTAAGAAATTTGGCCTCAGCCCAGAGAGTCGGTGCTGCCTGCCTGCAGACCTTCTGAGTCCCCGGGCGTTCAGCTGGTGTGCTGAAAAATGAGAAGCACAGCAGGGAAACATGACCAGCATAGCCCTGGGAACTGTTACTGTTCATTGCAAGAGAAAACTTTCATGCTAAGTTCCAGTTTGATTTCTCCTGATTCTGCTCTGTATTAATTAGATTCTTATGTTTCTGTCTGTATGCTGCTCTTTTATCCTGTGTTCTGTTTAAAGAAACCCAGAACCAAACCCCAAGAAAAGGGCTTATGTTACCAGCATCTTCACAGGAAGCACTTTTTGTCTTCTTTCCAACTCTGAACACTTTTTCCTCATCTTATTTACTGTCTTGATTTTCCTGTCCTTTTTAGGAATCTGTGTTTCCTAAACTCACAGAGATACTTTACTTAATATATTTTTCTGTGTTTTAAGTAAGACATAGAGTAAGTAAATGGTGCATACATAGAAATTTGGAGGAAGAATTCATATAAACTGGAGTTGAGTCCAAAAGGCACAGCTTAATCAAAAGAGCCTGGAAATTTCCACAGAAGATGATGTCTGTCTAGAGCAGATGTCATTCTAGCTCTGATCTGCCCTATTCTTTGATTCACTCTCTCCTTTCCCATATATTTTCATCTTTCCTGTAGTCAGTTGTTATAAAACAACCCATTTACCAGACGACATTTGTAATCATGGGATCATCTTTTCCCTCTTCCGTTCCAGGCAAAAGCACCAAAGGAGTAGCCATCAATCTCACTGCTGAAAGAGGCTCTATTCAGATCAGAAATGGTTCCATCATGATCCCCTGTGATGGCCTCTACCTGGTGTCCCTGACGTGTTCCATCTACCCGGAAGAGGACTTGCTGAAGCTGACCCTGCAGAAGACGCAGAAATCTGCCAACAGTCCCCTCTGGATACAGACTGTCCGGAGCAGTAACAACACAGTAAATCTCAGAGACAACAGAGTAAATCTCACCACAGTGCTCTTCTTGTTCCGTGAAGATAACCTCACCCTGTGCACCGACTCCAACGCTGACATCAGGGATCTGTGGCTCAGCCTGGTGTTACAAAGTCCCCCTGAAGAAGCTCTCTGTAGGAGCTGACGTATGCAGTGCAACATGTAAAGTACAGCCTTGCCTACCAATCCATTTGCCTGTGGGATGCCTGTTCTCACCGGCTGTACTTGTACAGGCAGACTGCTCTAGCCTTCCTCCTTGGGGCTGTGGAAAGCCCCAGCTGGAGGGCAGATAAACCACAGTGCAAATGGGCTTTATAGAGTGTGTGCCATGTTCATGTCTTTGGAACTCTGTGCAGCTGATTTGCTACCCAGGATGGATCTTTCTAACTCTCAGGGGAAAGGGATGTGCAGAGCCCTTGAGGAGAACAGAAATGAAAGCCAAAGAAAGTCACACCAGCTTAGCTCATATTCAGAGAAACCCTGGGTTTCTCTGTTTGCTAGACAGTACCTGTATATAGGACAAAAGTGCTGTATGTTTGCTCAAATAAAAGTCTCGTAACTCAGGAAAATACTTCAGGTGGCTTGAAGCCATTTGGAGTAGTAGAAGAACAGATCTGGTCAACAGCCCTTCGCCTGGCCAGACAGGAGATGGGAAAGAGGCAGCAAGGGACTTCCTTTGCAGTGATCCAGATAAATGCTCTCTGACAGGTAAAGGCCATGAAAACAGGTGATATTTTGAAAGGAGCTGATAGGACTGCACTGGACAGCAGAAGCACAAGTCCTGCCGTGACTATGGGAGCAGCTTTTGGGAGCAGCTTTTAGGAGCAGAGGCCCACTGGCTGTGCCAGATATCTGCAGACTACTGAAGCCTCAGCCAAGGGAATATCTCGTGGGGCATTTACATCTTGACACCAGCTCTCAGAAGAAAATCTTCAAGCACACACTCACACACTGGCTTCAATGATTCAGGCACATAAAAATTTGGGAAAACATGAAGACTCTGGATTTGGTGGGTTCTCTCTAATGGACCAAGTGGAACCTGCAGGTCTGTGCATCCTTTCCTTGGGGAGGACTCAGATGGTTCTTGTGAGCCTTGCAGTAGACCTTGTCATACAGGTGTACACCAGAGATTCATAGGCACGACCTCTGCAACGCACCTCTGCACTCGTGCACACCCTGCCTGGCTCGTGCTGAAGCCAGACTGCTCTCAGTGGTTCTGGGCTGCACATCCCTGTTCTCATTGCAGCCTGGGGCTGCTGAGCACAAGTCCTGCCCTGCCCACACTGCAGGCAGCACGTGACCTGAGCACAGCCAGAGGCTGCTGTATTTTTGGTTGAAGTGAGGCAGATATCGAGGGCAAGCAGATTACGTGCCTCCCAACGAACTCTGTCGACATTTCAGCATGTCACTGCTGGCTGTACACTCCAAAGCCTTTTGTTAAAAGTATTTATGTATTTATATGATAGGCATAGGAATTTATAGGCATCAGATTTCTTAAAAACACTGGGAAGGGTTCAGACCAGGATGTCAGCGCTATGCTCCTTTTTTGCAGATGTTCCCAATGCCCTGGAGTGTTCCAGGCACCAGCCTGGACTGACCCACTCCTGGCTGAGCACTCCTGCAGGCTCAGGTGCCATAGGCAGGCAGCTCTTCCAGGCCTTGGAGAGCTTTTCCGTATGTTTTTTGCTGTGAACTTCCCTACGTGGGCCAGGCCACAGACCCAGCGAAACCTCTGTGGCTGAAGCAGTTATTCACATAGTAGCAAGAAGCAGCTTTCCTCCTCTCAGCTGAGACGCTGTGGGCTGACTTGCACCCACAGGATACTCCTCCCTGACTCTAAGGGATATTTTGGGCTTTTACCTCTGGCCACGCTGAGTACCACCAGGACCAAAGACAGCTGCATTCTGCCCCCAAGCTGGAGATTGTCACATTTCCCAGTTAAAGTGAGAATATGTTTCCCTTCCTAAAAAACAATAAACCTTTCCTTTGTAACATTTGGGCTCGTTAGTGTCCCTTGGAGGTGGGGGCTGGGGGAGGAGGGAGATGGAGGTGATTGGTGAATTACACACCCAGTGTTTGAGAAGACATTTCTACTGGTAGGAAAACTACATGAAATTTTCACATCCTTCCTTTTTTTTTTTTAACCCTTCAGCTTTCATTTCAGGTCTCCACAGGGTATCCAGGGCTGGTGCTTCCCAATGTGGGCTAACACAGGCAGGGCAGGCTGTGTCAGTGGTATGGACAGGGGTGCACAGGACAGCAAGAAAGATTTAGCCTAGACAACACAATTAGATTTGTTCCTCAGTAGGCTACACTCTTTCTTCCTTTTCAGAGCATGTCAGGGCATTTCACACACTGATTCCACTGCACTTCCAGGCTGAACTAGACTGACCTATATATGTACATATACATGCACCTGTCTTGAAATAAAAGTTGAAACAATTCCATTCCTGAGATTAATTACTTGAGGGACTGACAGTCCTCATGAGTAAGTTTCCATACTGTCAGCTTCTGTTTGTATCTGGAGATCCCTTTCTCCATGAGATTAAAATTCTCTTTGATATGGAAAACATTAATTTTTTTACTGGGGCTGTTAAGGCTTTGTAGGAGTTCATAGGTAGCGCTGGAGTCACATCTTACAGCTCTGTTCAACCAGGTCAGTGCTCTGAGGATTTAGGTCACCCCTTGAAGCTGGAAGTGTTGAAGTGCAAGGCTGAACTAGGTAGTTTCTGGAGACAATCCCTAACTCCAGAGAGACAACACATTCCACTTCCTGAGCTCACTGTCACTGAAATAGGATCTCGTGGGCTGTCTGTCCTTCACAAGGCTCTTTTCATGAGACCCATTTCACAGGACACAGTCATCAGCCAGGGATTACTGACCCTCTGTCAAAGCAATCTCCCCCACTGCTGTGTGTTATGTTTAACGCACGCTACTGCATAAACTACAGAGGTGGCCACAGTGTACTCCTTCTCATCTCTCTCCTCTTTCCTTCTCTCCCCACTCACATAAAACAAAAGTCAGGGTCACAAAGCTGATGTAAGAGCCATGGTCATCCCTGGGGAAGGAGCTGACCTTGCTCTTCCCATCACAGCTCTTGCTCTCCAGCTGAGAAGAAACTACTGAGGCTGACACAGAGCGGGTGGAGGCTGCTTCTTTTTACGGGAAGCGATGGGAAACACTTAATTTACAGTCCGATTCACATCCATGGAAAAGTCACCTAATTTCTACCACAGGTGGTTATCGGCAATGATGGATAATGAGCCATTATGTGGTTTTTAGACACCACATACATTTCATCAGCCAGCATGAGTCACAGCTATTGCCTTTCGGCTTCACTAACGAGAGAAAAAAAGAAAGCTGGAGCGTGCTTGGCAAAGTGCAGTTGATTTCCACTGCTGTCCAGCTTGGACAACAGAAAACAAGGAATTCAGTTTCCTTATTCAACTATCAAAATGGGAAAGTATGAACATAGAATCCAACAGTCTCTGGCAGTAACTAGTTGGGAATGTTTGACTTATTAGACTTTCCTCGGCAGCATCTGTAACTTCAGAGCTGTTCTCTGAGCTGACAATCCGTTATTATTTTCCAAGGGATCCATACCGGCCCCAGGGATGTGGCAGTCCATCAAATTGAGCAAATTGAGCAACACTCACTGAGGACTGGAGAAGGGGAGTTGGTGCCAGGCCAGAAAGGAACAGTGGCAAGAGATCAGCAGAAGGATTTATCATTGTTTGCAGCCTTGTATGCCCTGAGGCCAGGGAGGATCAGAGAGCTTATTACTCAGCTCTCTAAGTGGATGAGGAAAGCTATAAAGGGCTGGCAACCCAGGCAAGCAGAGCTGAGGCTGAAGGCTTGTCTCCCCGTGGAAGTGCCAAGCAGTGAGGCAACTTGCTGGCAGCTGCTCAGCTTCCCAGGGCAGAACATACCCTGGTGTCACCCCACATGGTGACATGATTCCACCAGGAAGCAGGAGCCCAAGGACTAGAAAACCCACAGGCCAGGGCAAGAGGGGTCAGTGGGGCTGGCTGTTGTGTCCCAGGGGGACAAGGACGTGTGGCACAGAGCCCAGGCAAGCACAGGGAAGGAGAGCTCAGGAGAGATGCAGCGCTTGTAGCAGGTCCGTGGACTGATAGTGCTTGGGACTTTGGGACCACAGTGTAGGACAGTTGGAAGGCAGAACTAAGAGAGTGTTTCTCCTGTGAGCCCACTCTCAGTGAACCAAACCTCTGCAAACACCTAATCACAGCCACTGCCTCCTCAAACCCACTTCCTCCTCTTAATGTAAAGTCTTGTACAATTACTTTTTAAATATGACAGCTGCTCTGTAATATTGCTCACCTCTTACTGACACGAGGTTGCCCCAGGGAGATTACAAGCCCCAGATGCTCACAAGCACAAACACTCTCCCTTTCCTGGACCTGCCTTTTCTCCTGCCTCTGCAGTTTGCGGGGCTTGGTTGCCCACGCTGTTCTTCGGTAGCCAGCCAAGGCACAGGGTGCTGAGCTGGGTCTCTGGTCAAGGTGCTTGGATGGTCTGTTAGTGCTCAAAGAGTAAA
This sequence comes from Neopelma chrysocephalum, assembly GCF_003984885.1. NCBI lineage: Eukaryota > Metazoa > Chordata > Aves > Passeriformes > Pipridae > Neopelma > Neopelma chrysocephalum. Next base: position 3,879,228 of record NW_020897761.1, on the reverse strand, counting down.
CAGGATAAGGTTTGGGGCAAGAGAAAACTCGATGTGAGCACAGGTGTACTTTCCTAATAATTGCTTTCATTGTTTGCTTTAGAGCAAAATTCTCATCTATTTACTGGCAATCCAGAGACCTGTTTCATGTATTTATAAAGACGATACTGAACATATTGCAAGGATAAAGATTTAACCCAGCATAGGATCTGATTCATAAAGTATACAGCAGGCTTATCATTTCATCACCAAATACATTCCTGAGATGATATCACTGGTGTTATCTCATGGAGTTCAAAGGACTCACTTTCCTTTGTCTTGTTTTGGTAATTTAAGGTTTCTATTACTGGCAGTGTCTGCTTATATGGCTTACTGTCACCAGCAGAGAAAGTTAGCAGGGTATGTACATCCAATGGGGACAAACAGATGGAATTTGATTTCTGACTTTTTTAGCAGTTATTTGCAGCATTTTGAAACATCAGTTAACCTGCTCCTCCCTTCATCACTTCCCATAAGAGCCAGAAACATTAACAAACCTACCAACAAGAAACTTCTTCAGTGTGTGCTAGGTTAATGGTTGGATTTGACGGTCTGAAAGGTCTTTTTCAACCTGAACAATTCTATGATTCTATATGTTCCACTCTTGACAATGTGAAGGACTAACTCTGATGGCTGTTCACCTGCTCTGAAAAGCCTCAGGTCATACATTATCTCCAGCAGTATCCACACTTTACAAGAAAAGGTTTGCTCCAGGTTGCAGGAGAAAAATCTCACCACATCCCAATTGGTTTTGACAACTTGAGTCATCTCCCAGATATGCCTTGTCTTATGCTTGATTCTTTTTACAAGAAGCAGGGGCAGGTGCTGCCTTCCCATGCCAGTGCTTCATGGCCCATGTGCCAAATCCTGATGTTTGCACTGACTGTGCTGTCACAGATACAGCCAGAGACCTCACCTGCCCTGTTGCAGAAAGCAGCCAGGACTCCTCCCTGCCGATGTGGGTACAGTCACATACACCTTCACCTCTTGCCTGGCTTTGCAGAAATAACAGCAAAGAAACAGATGGAGGGAGACAACCTTCCACTGACCCTTCAGACTTTCACAGGTATCTATATACAGCTTGGACCAGACAAGCTGTGGCCATCAGCAGGAACTGTGCAGGAGGGGATGATCTGTGCTGGACACAAGTCACTGGTATCAAGAAGTGCAATACTCCAAGATTTAAGGTCAATGCAACACTACTGAGTAAAGAAAGCTGTGTCAGACCAGAGAAGAGGCTGAATCAGTAATCAAAACCTGAGCATAGTGGAAACAACTGGTGCTGAATAATTGACATCTGCTTAACAATGTCTCACATTGTAAGCACAGCTGACTAAAAAAGCACAGAGAGACAAAATCACCAAAAAAGAACTCTGTGGCCACAGTCAGGTCGAGAGGTGGGCAAAGCACAAGGCAGGACAGCTGCCTGAGGCTGAAAACATTCACAAACAGCTCAAAGGAGAGATACCTCACCTGCAGGAACACAGGCAGAGGGCATCCAGCAGGGAAAGGTCTGAGGGGTCTTCCAAGCAGATTGTGAAGGTGGCTTTTTGGAGAGACAAGCAGCTCCTCCACGTATGTTGAGGTGCAAGCTCTTGACCTGCAGATGAGCATTCCCCTCTGTAGCTGAGAGCAGCCCACACACTGCTGGCTGGCACTGCTCCTGCACACAAACTCCCTGGGACAGAGCCCAGGAAAGCCACACACACAGACCATACACAGTAAGAGCAGTGAGCACTGTAATTAGCCCTGGAAGGCTTCTGGGAAGGACATGCAGGCCAGGTCAGTGTCTTGGCTTATCAGTACCCCAAGTGCTAAACCATACAGTGTCAGGAGCGACTGTAACACAAATTACTACACATAATACTAAGAAGATGTAAAACCTTTTAAATAAGAATAATTTTGATTTTTAAAAAAAGTCAGCTTAGTCAGAGAATATAGTCATAAATTGTAAGGAAAACAGTTCTCTCAAGTAATGAAAAATGTTCAGATAATCTGTTGAGAGTCGTCGGCAGAAGAACATTGATTAATGTTCTTCATTGAGCCGTGATGACTATCAGATGTCTCGCTTATGCATCTTTTCCTTGGGCCTAAGGCCATACTATAATCCCACTCTGAGGGAAACATTTTCTGGCCTTATAATTCTGAAGCATAACTCTGAAAGAGAGGCTTTGCCTGTGTCAGCTCTATCGAGAAACCAGCACTATCTGATCCCTGGGGCCCCAATGGCAGGTGAGAGCAGCACAGTTTTCTTCTTTGCCCTGTTTCGCACACCCTGTCCCAGGTTGAGCACAGTGACTCAGCTCTTGAGGTGTGAAACTTTTGCTCCTTCTTCTGACCACGATCATCAACAGCATGAGTATGCTAAAATAGTTCAAATGAAAGTATATTCAGTATCATTCTTGCAACACTTTTACCCTTGCACTTTCTCCAAATCCAGGACACTGCAAAAACTAATTAAGACAGATTAAGTAGGGATTGTGGTTACAAATATTGTGTCACAATTATTTGAGCACTTTTGGTACTTAGGATCATCCATGTCAGCTTAGCTGTTTCTAAGTCTATTCTACAATGCTTGCACACCCCACAAACACATGCACAGATGTGCCAGGTATATCACCTATTCCTCACAGCTCCTTTAATACTGACTTCAGCACATGGCAAGGCATATGAAATCAGGAACGTGGGGGGAAAATCAGCCTCAGGCCCAGACTCACAGTTGGTTTGAAATGGACCTGAATTGCTGCAGTAGTTTTCCACAGCTTGAAATACCAGATCAACCACTGGGGGGTTGCAGGAATCACTCTGACACTGTTCAAATGATGGAGAGTTTTGCTTGCTGCTCTTGTCACAGACAGCCAAGTGATGAATGCAGCAAGAGGTAACGCAGAAAGGCAATGGGCAAAAGTCACCCTGGGACTGGCATTAAGGCGGGTCCCCATCAAGCACACGGCTCAGACAGCAGCTGTGACCACGCACTGCCACAGCCCTTGGCTCTGCTTGTGGTTGGACTCGGGTCTCCAGCACTGATTAATCTGTGAACAGCAAAGCAGTGCTTGAGGCAGGCACTCAGAGATTTAAAGGTCCATATTGGCACCACTGCTCCTGAACAGCATGTTGGGGGAGAGCCATGGTGGTCCGAGGGGCACTTGTCCCATTTTGGGACAGCATACCAGGTCCACTCCTGGCCATCTTCATGTGGCCTTAGCTGGAAACGTCCCCTCTCACTGAGCTTTGTGACAGCACAGATGTCCCCACAAATTATGATTCTGCCTGACAAAGTGACTTTCTACACAACTCACTGCCTTGTTGCCTATGCAGAATTGGATACGCCCCTGCTTAGGGATCAGTCATATCACATCAGTTGCTAACGTGGACCTGGTTTTGGTGCTTAACCAAAAAAGGGCCTAAAGCAAAATTCATGAAGGATGTTCCACCCATCACAGCCTTTCAGCTGAGGTTGGGATCTCTCTGGCTTGTTCTCCCTGTCCCATCACTTTTCATGGTGACACAAGCACAACAGGAAGGTTGCAGCTGGCTGTCATGCAGCAGTTAGAGAGGCCTCGTTGTGGGTGCAAGTCTTATCCCAGGCTGAACGATGCCTGCTGCTATTCTTCCACATCAGAGTAAATCACCACGCAACAGCAGCCAATGTCACTAGTAGAATTCAGTTTTTGTCCGATTTTTCAAATTTCCCTGGGAATGAAGGTTTTGGTGATTTCCCTTCTTCATCTACATTGCACCAGGACTTGAGCAGGGTGAGGAGAAACAGGCATTTTCTGAGAACAAGCACACTGAATCATGTCAGGATGAGAAAATTAGCTGCTCAGAGAACTTCAGGCTGCATAGAGAGGCTTCTAATTACAATACATCCCAATAAGCTTTGGTGGTTTGGGGGGAAAAAGATGCATGGGATATCCCTACATTTATGAGGTCTGGATTTCACCTGATGTGCTGGTGGGTGCTGTACACATGGTGAGTGGCAGCTCGTATGGGCGGGGGAAACATCTGAATCTTTGTAAACCAAGTAACAACTACGTGGGTGTGGGAGCTCCCAAGGGATTGCATTATAGCAGGGGCAAGAGGCCATGTCACAGCCCTGCAGGGCTGCCCTGCCATCACAAGATCCTTCTTGCATCAGTTTCCTGGGATGCCCTGAAGGCAGAACGTTTGCAAACAGAAAAATACGCCTCCTTTCTGGTTTCACCTTCGCCACTTGCTCCTCCCCTCCTTGCCCTCAACTTGGAACAGGGCTGCACCACATAACGTCATCCTGCCAGGTGCTGAGTGGCCAGATGAGATCTGTCATCAACCTGCCCACTTCTGTGAGCTCATAAATGACATCTCGCTTAGCCAAGAGAAGCAGGAAAGGAAGTTTCAGTTCTTTTACCAGGGGACACTGGAGGGAGAGGCTTCCAAATGAGGCTGATAATTAAACAGGGATGCAACAGGTGCCAACTGGTAATGCCAGCTGGATTACCAGTTCCTGGGCTGGGCAGAAAACCTCGCCATGGCTACAAAACTGACTGAAATCTTGATTTTTCCTCTGGCTGAGCCCCAATCAGCTTTTCCGTTCTAATAGTAAATAGACAAGGCAGATAAGTAAATAGAGAGGGCCAGCTTTCACTTTGAACCCTCCACGCACCAGTGGGGTGTGAGACATTGGGTAAACCGCAGTTCAACTGCTGGCTATATTCCATCAGGAGCTATTCTTGGGGAATTGCCTTGTTTTCCCAGCTCCCTACCAAAACAAACTCACTCATGCCTGCGTCATGGTAGGGGCATGCAGAAGCCAAGCATAGGCTGCTGTGACTGCTGTCACAGAGGAAAAGGGTGATTAACTTAAGAGTTTGACTGATCACCCGTTTGGCACTCCCAACACATATCGTTTATACCCTTCTCTCCCAACGAAACTCTGCAAGCTGAAACCTACCAAATAAGAGCCTGAAGGAAATTACAGTTGTACCTTTCCTGGGACTGAACTGCAGGACAAAGTTGTTCCTGCTGCTTGCACACCCACGTTGGAGCTTGTCAATATTAACACCCCCAAAATGTCAGCCATCAGATGGCCATAGACACAGCAGCTCCCAGCATACCCAGACAATGCGTAATTCAGATGTTTAAATCCCTGCTGGAGTCCTGACACACTGAGCTGCAGAGATGAGGATCAGTTCAAGTGGGATTACAAGGATGATTACAGCAACAGGTCAAGAGAAGCAACGGAGGAGTTGATGGAGAGAGGGACCTAGGAGACTGTAAGAGGGAGATGATCCTGATAGCAGGGAGAGGGTCGGTGTGCTGGTCTCTGAGCAGGGGTTTGAGCACGCAGAATGTGGCATTACGCTTTTGAAAGGTCCACCCACAGGTTGGGTTTTAGGAAAAGGTTGGTGACTGTCCTTAATCTGAGCAAACTTTGATTTGGATGAAAATCCCTTAATTTTTGCCAAACCCACCAAACTACTTTGAAAGCAATTTGGTGGTTGAATAAAGTCAGTGGAAGGGTTGAACTAAGTCACATTAACGTAATTTGGATTCAAATGAGAGCAGACACATTCCCACAGGCAGTAACTTTCTGTTGATTCCTTTCAAGATTGTTTCCATGTCTCATGTTAAAATAAGGCTTCATTTCAACAATAACAGTATTTGTCTCAAAACTAAACAAATAAAGATATTATCAGCAACACAAAACATTTCATACCATTATGACTGAACTTCTAACATTTTTGTCTGCAAGAAGGAACAGATGTTTTTCCTTTTTGATCTTTACAGATTTTTAGTCAATTATTAAAACAGACAGTCATACACTTGCAGGGAAGTTTTTCAAGGAAGCTTTGGGGCCTGCCCAGGACATTTCCCAGGTGACAGGAAGACTGTGCAAGTAAGCTCAAACCTGGGGAGCTTCGCAGTGATAATGCAAGAGGGAGTTGGAGGAATGAATTTTTTTCTTTGCTTCTGATCCAGTCTGAGGACGACTCATGTTTTTCTAAACCTTGCTGGAGACAGCAGAAGCAGAGGCTCAGCTCTAGGAAGACAAAAGCAAACGTGTGGAGATGGTAGGCAGCAACCCAGCTTGGTGGGGAGGCTGTGATGTGTTGGATGCCAGAACTGTCTGAGCCTCAGGCCAGTGCTCAGGCATCACTTTCCTGGATTCTTGGCAAGTGTGAAAGGGGAAGGGACTGCCTTGGGTGTGTGGTGTGGATTGCCAGCCTGCTTCCCTCATGGTATTTCCACCCTGCTCGCCTTCCTCTTGATGGAGCTCAGAAACCATCTGCCAAGTAAGAGTGAGAAGGAAACTCCTGCAGAGGAACTTTTGTCCCGGAGCCATGGGGTGCAGCCCAGTGGGTTCACGAACTGCCAAGTTGAAACAGTTCATAGCAGGAGAGCTCATTGCTGCTGTGGGTCCCGGCCCACCAGTCAGGCCAGCCAGGGGCTGGTCATGGTGTCTCAGGCGCTGGCCACAGGCGCGTGCATGCTGTTCCCAGGGAGCAGAGGCAGGACAAGGAACGGGCGCCTGACATGTGCCTGCTCAATCCTGAGGTCCTCTTGGAGCATGTTTGTGGGTGTGTGGGCCACAGCACAGCGTGGCTGCTGTTGGGGCAGGCATTTATGATGCTGCTTGCTCACCACAAACCGCAGAGAAGGCGCTTTTTGCTCTTCTGAGTGGCTCAATGCTACAAATTCCAAATAACATCCTGCACTGGGATATCCTCAGCAGTAGCATAGAGCTTTGGTAACTCTTTTCTCCAAAGATTTTTCTCCACCAGATCCCTCCCTCTGTCCTGGAATCAAGAATGGTCAGAGGGGAAAGGTGCACCCTGAGCTGTATCACTCCAGGAAGACCAAAGAGCACCCTACAGCTGCAGGGCCCCACATGGACCCCCAGAGCCACAAGCATCAGGAGGCTGAGATGGGATCGATGCTCCTCACAAAGAGAGCTCAGTTAGAAGTGATCATCCTATTAAATAAACAGATAACAGGTTTAAATGGAAAACAAGGACTTTGAGGTTTTTTCACGCAATAGGCAAATAACCTGTGGAAGTCATTGTCATGAGAGGAAGTTAAAAGGTTGGATAGGCTCAGAAAGCAGCAGATTCACACATGAGAAATGCTTCACAAACTGCTGGAAAAAAAAAAAGAAACAAAATACACAGCAGTCCTGGTGTCTAAGGCAGGATACCACACTTGGATAGGCCTCTGAGCCCACTCAGCTTGACCACTGTTACAGAAGGTTGAATGGAAAGGTTAAACACTTCAAAAAATGGGTAGCCAGAGCTTAGTACCCAAACCACAGCACATCCAATCCAGGCTGCCTCCCCCGGATGCCTGCATGCCCTGTGTGGGCAGGCTTGCTGTGGTGTGCCAGGGCTGGCTGCCCTGCCAGAGGAAGAAATCCCCTCTTGCAAAGTGCATGTGATCAAGAATTGTGCAAGGCAGCACTGGAGATGCTGATGACACAGCCCTAGCTCCGTCATAGGGCAACTGCTCTTCAAATGCAGGGAGGAAATAAAACTGGCACTTGATGATGCAATGTGAAGAAAGTCAGGAGGGGTAAACCTTAAAAATATCCATGTGCAAGACTATGAGAATACAATTAGAACGGCCACCCTGGAGCAACACTGTGGGGAGCAAGGATAGCCCAGGGCAGGGATGGGCAGTGCAGGGGCTGAGGGCTTCACCCCACAGCTGGGCTCTGCTCACTGGGAAGAGCTGGGGAAGGCAGGACATGCCTCTCACATGCCCTGCCTGGCTTATGCTGCACAGCACACTGACCGCTGAGCTAATGAGTAGCCCCGCCAAGGTTGTCAGAGCCAGGTCTCTTGGCAGCCTGGCCCAGAACAGACACACGGCTCCAATCTCTGTGACAGCAACAGCAGTGCTTTAGTTTCATTTTACCAGTGAAGGCAGAAGTAGAGAGAGGCAGGCTGCCAGACTGATGCAATGGGAATTACTGAGCTGTAAGTCTTTCTGAAGGACTAGAAAGAAGGAAATTTAGTGACCTTCTTTTAGCTTTAAACTGGGAGGGCAGTGATTTTAAACTGTTATCCCTTGTCCTGTCACTGCGGGCCCTACTAAAATGTCTGTCATCACTTTTCTTACAACTCCCCTTAAAAAGTACTGAAAGAGTGCAATGAGGTCTCCCTGGAGCCTCCCACTCTCCAGGCTGAACAACCCCAACTGACTCAGTCTTTCTTCATTGGAGAGGTGCACCACCCATCTGATCATGTTTTTAGCCCTCTTCTGGACTAGCTTCAACAAATCCATGTCTTTCCTGAACTGAGGACCCCAGAGCTGAAATAGAGAACAAACACCAGGTTTCTGTGACAACTTTACTGAGATTTGCTAAAGTTATTCACCCATCTATGGATTTTCTGAGACTGATACAGAATCACTGTGATTTCCCCCTTGAACCAAGACTACTGGTACTCTCTCACTGAGGAGACTACAAACATGAGAACAACCACTTCTCTATTTGGCCTCTTTAGACGACCCTAATTAGAATTTTTCACTGTTTCCACTTAAGCTCACATCTCATGCTACAGTTCCTCTGCTTTTGTAGCAAGAGGAAGTGATTTGCACTGCTTTTTTCCAAACCAGATGACAACAGCTGAGGAATCAGAAAGGACTCTTCAGAGTTTTGGACTAGGCAAATCACCATTTTCCTACAGGGTTTCAGACAGAGAAGTGTCTCCATCTCTGGAGTTCTGTGCTCTTGTTTTGGTTTGAATGCAGGACTTGAGCAGTGGGAATGAGTGGGCTCAATGATGGAGACTCTCAATCTCACTGCCTGCTCCAGCAGGAGCTGCACCAGCAGCTGCCTGTGCTGGCTGCTAGGACAGGGTGCCAGGGCAGTCCGATCACTTCCTTTGCTCCTAATGCTGGGGATTCCTGCTGGGAACTCGGCGCTGTGGTCCCCACTCCGGCCCTGTGCCAACCACAAAGCCCCTGGCCCTGGGGCATGGGACTCACCAGTGCCCATGGGCTGCCTCAACAAGGCATCTTGCTGTAGTTGCCTACTGCCATTTTCCCAATGGCAGCCAATTTTGTTCCAGTTTTGCCTACGGATTTTGTTGTTTCCCCAAAACACTCAGCTTGAGAGAAGCAAGGACAGCAGTAATGCCTGGACACGTAGTGCAGGAGACAGATCTGAAATTCAAATGGATCAGTCTTCCTTTTTCTCCCCTCCTGCAGGTTGGGGCTGAAACTCCATTTGGGCTTTTCTGTGCTACTTCAGTCTCTCTCATATTCTTGGAAAGCTGTGACAACTAGAAGCATGCCAGTCTTCCCACAAACACACACAGAGGCAGGCTGCACCACAAAGTAGAGCTAGGGCAACCTTTGTTTTCACTGAAAACAAGTCAGTCAGGACTTGGAAAACCTACTCCAGAGTTAAAGCAAACTTCATACTTATACTGGGTGGTGCTGTATTTGATGAGGAAAAATGCAGATATTTACATGAGTGCTAAGGCTTTGAAAAACAGCTCCCCAGGGACAGGTTGAAAAGCACAGTTCAGTGTCTGAGGAAGAGAGGCTGGAACACACATGGTGATAAAGGTTGTCACAGAGTGCCAAACAGAGTAACAGAAAGTTCCTGCCTGAGTACGTGGGTGGTAAATCTGCTGCTCCCAATCTGTGCCTGAGATGTGAAATTACCACAGGTCCCCAGGGCTGGTTTTAGGCAGAGGAAATGATGTCCACAACCGGGCATATGATGCTGCCATTCTTTTGCAATCATCGTAACAGATATTTCAGACTAAAAAACTGGCAAAGAGAGTCAAACATACGCACCCCCCACACTCCAACAAAATGGAAAGTCAAAGGCTAGAAATTAACTTTGTGTATTTTGAGCTGTGACATTGCCTGTGTGAAGCCTGCCAAACACGTTCTATAGAAACCAGAGAAGGGAAGTAAGGGAGAAAAGGGAGGCAAGAATCACACCCTGCTCCTTAAAGTAATAGAATTATTAAGGTTGGAAAAGAAGTCTAATATCATTGAGTCCAACCATTAACTTAATAGTGCCAGGTCCACCACTAAACTATGTCCCTGAGCACAGTGTCCCTTCATACAGAGCACAGCTGCTTCTACACTGGATTTGTTTCCATCCCTTCCTGACAGGCTGTTAGGAGAGAGAAAAAAAAGAAAAGGAAGGATGAGACCAACATACAGTGGGCATCCTGTCAGTATATACACTTGTTACAAAATCACACTCCAAGAGGTGAGGCTACTTTTGAGAAGTGTGAGAAATGAGGAAGAAAATGAGCTCGAGCGTGCTTGTAATTGCATCCTCTACTCTACTGGGCTTAGCCTGGCTCTGTCTTTTAACTGAGAGCAACATGGTTAAATACTGGCTGAACAAAAACTGCTGGGGTCTGTAGGGAAAATACAGTTGAGATGCAGCTGTAAATATTTTTGCAAGTAAAGAGAAAGTCTTAATATAAACATTGATTTCGTGGCTCCCAAGCCTGGCTGAGGCTGGTGGGTTCTGCAGAACATAATGCTACCTCTTGACAACTGCTGACAGGGCTCCTCCAGCCCTGCATGAGGCTTGTGACATCACTGGGATGCCAGCACAGGGTTGCAGTGCTGGGACTCTCTCCCCACCATGCATTGGCAGCCTATTTACAGATAACATGATGGAAAGACAGATTTACAGTCTCTGGTCACTGTCCTTCAGTGCTGTAACTTAACAGTCTGTTAACTTACTGTATCCATGCTTAACATAATGTGATATAATTAATAAAAACAAATGTAATACTAGCCAGACTCCACCTCTATCAAGTAAAATGCCTTCAATATTTGGAAGCATCCAACTCCAGCTCCTTATTGATCCTGTGTAATCTCTCGCTTGTATTATCCTTCCCATTTTAACTCTGTATTCATCTAAGTAACTGGAAAATTTTAGGTACTGAGACTGATATTTTCTGCCCTGAGCTGTATTTGTGGAAGCAATAATAATTCTTTGTTTGAAAAAAAAAGTGATTGTTTTGCAGATTAAAAAAAATGTTGATAGAACTCCTTGTAGTATTTTCTTTGTTTGTTTTTTTAATATAGTTTTCTGCCTTTATGCTCTCTGGGATGTTACAGGAAGTCTCATTTGCATGCTTTAAATTGAAATTGGTGTGCGGGACTGTGGGGTTGGAGCCCTAGACCAACGCAATTTTGAGGCCACAATGGGGCTTCTAATTCCTGTGGGAGCACTCAAGGAGAAACAGGCTCTCTGTGCTGCTGTAAACAATCCCTGTTTGTGGCTGGCGGGATTTGTCATACTGCCAACTGCTGCTTTTTCAGTTTGATGTCAGGGTTTGCTTGAGCTGAAAGGAACAGATGGATACTCATGGGCTCTTGCATACATTCCTTAAGGGAGACAATTACCTGAGAGAGAGGGACTGGTGCAGGTACAGACATTTGCTCTTCCCTCATGTCGCCCCAGGGCAGGGTGCAGAGGAAGACGTGTGTCATAGAGGTTAAGAGGTCTCTTCACACAAGCCAAGTCCTTAAGTGCTTTTTTTAGGAAGGAGTTTGTGGAAAGTACCCTGTCTTCTTGACAGTAATCACGTGAAGTCACTACTAAGGGAGGCAAAAAACCTACATGGGCTGGGGGGGTGCCACAGGAAAGTCACACTGAGGCTATCCGGGGCTTTCCTTTTCGATGGCTTGCCCTAAACCTGTCCCAAAGTGTGTCCTTGCCAGGGACCAACTCCAAACAAGCAGCTTGCTGCTGTCTCCATCACTTCCCTCCCAGGTTTGTTTTCACTCCCTCCCACCTTGCCTCTGAGGAGCTCCAGGTTTGTCTGCAAAAAGCCATGGGAGCAGCCGGTGGCTTTGGGCTGCCAATGGTGCATCCTCCCGCACAGGCATCAGCACAGCTGGGAGCTCCCCAACAACTCAGCTCAGTTTTCTGGAGGCAGCACAAGCAGGTCTCCTTCTGTTGCAGCCAAAATTAAAATCTGTGCTAAGGATCCACTCCACTACTAAGTGAGAATTCGAAAGACAAAGCAGAGTATTAACAAAACAGTTGAGGTTTTTTAGTTTTGTTCTTGTGCCTCTTCCAAATTCCTGTTTCCATTCCACCCCTCTACAACACAGAGATATATGATTTTGGTTTTGTGCAGCTGGAAGAGTTGAGATTTCTTCCACAGGCAGGGAGGAGCACATCCAAGACTAAAGTTTATAAAGGACATTTTTCATGCATTCCATCCCCAGAAAGGGAGTGCAGCAGAGCTGGATGAGATCTCTAGGTGACGTCTTTGTATATCAGAATTTCTTTCTTAAATAAACATGGATGAAAAACACTTTTTCATCTTAAAAGAAAATTCAAAAGAATGTGCAGAATGTTAAAATAGAAACTACTTTCAAGGCTGACAGTTAAAATCATATTTCTTTTAGGTGGATTTTAGTTTTCATTCTCAAGTCCATCTGATTTTTCTTTCCTCTTTTTTCCTGACTTCTCCATACAACTCCTAACTCACAATTTGGTTCCCACAATAAGGAATTTAAAAAGCAGGTGAGAAAAAATAGAAAGGGAAAAGCTAAAAATCATTTTAGGAAGACTTTGAAACTCAGCCAGCTCGTTTCAAACTGCAAATTGAAAGCCATTTGAGAAATCCCAACTCTTTTCCTACTCTTTCTACTCTTCCTCCTCCTTGAGTGGCATCAGTGGGAAGTGGAGGCTGGTAGCTCAATGCAACTGTTACCATTTGCCACTAAGGCTGTCACTTGGAGTCATGTTTTTAAGTGTGTGTAGTTTCACTTTTACTGCGTGAATCGTCCTCAGGGAACTGGAAAAATGCCCTTCCGCCATCAGCACTCAGTTCCGTGATGTCAAAATGAGAACCA